>NC_036852.1:8275451-8319958 GCF_002910315.2 Salvelinus sp. IW2-2015
CGTTAGCTAGCCAGCTATTTTCGTCCTTCTAATTAGTCAACACTGCTAGCTAGCCTACTTCACCAGCCAGCAGTACTGTATCATTTTAGTCAATAAGATTTTTTGCAACGTAAGCTTAACTTGCTGAACATCGAGACGTGTAGTCCACTTGTCATTCCAATCTCCTTTGCATTAGCGTAGCCTCTTCTGTAGCCTGTCAACTATGTGTCTGTCTATCCCTCTTCTCTCCTCTCTGCACAGACCATACAAACGCTTCACACCGCGTGGCCGCTGCCACTCTAACCTGTGTTCCCAGCGCCACGACCCACGTGGAGTTCCAGGTCTCCGGCAGCCTCTGGAACTGCCGATCTGCGGCCAACAAGGCAGAGTTCATCTCAGCCTATGCTTCCCTCCAGTCCCTCGACTTCTTGGCACTGACGGAAACAATGGATTACCACAGATAAACACTGCTACTCCTACTGCTCTCTCCTCGTCTGCCCACGTGTTCTCGCACACCCCGAGAGCTTCTGGTCAGCGGGTGTGGCACTGGGATCCTCATCTCTCCCAAGTGGACATTCTCTCTTTCTCCCCTGACCCATCTGTCTATCGCTCCTTTGAATTCCATGCTGTCACAGTTACCAGCCCTTCAAGCTTAACATCCTTATCATTTATCGCCCTCCAGGTTCCCTTGGAGAGTTCATCAATGAGCTTGACGCCTTGATAAGTTCCTTTCCTGAGGATGGCTCACCTCTCACAGTTCTGGGTGACTTTAACCTCCCCACGTCTACCTTTGACTCATTCCTCTCTGCCTCCTTCTTTCCACTCCTCTTCCTCTTTTGACCTCACCCTCTCACCTCGATAAAGTAATCCTTCTAACCCCCCCCCCCCTTAAAAGAGTTAGATGCAGTATTGTAAAGTGGTTGTTCCACTGGATATCATAAGGTGAATGCACCAATTTGTAAGTCGCTCTGGATAAGAGCGTCTGCTAAATGACTTAAATGTAAATGTAAAATGTAAATGATTGAACCTCAGGCTGTATTGGTGCATCAGCACTGTGGTGCAGTGCTTTTGACCGCAGTGCCACCCAGGACCCCCTCAAAATTGCCAGTTTACTATTAGGCAACTAATTCATCCTCTGTTCCGATCAGGTAGTTGATGGAATAACTTTCTTGGCTAGTTTTCATATTAATGATAGTGAAACTTTATTCACAACTTATTATTGTTGTCCTGAGACATTTATTTCGTCATCTGTATTTGTCATACATCGCAGAGTATGATATCATGTTAATGTGTGTACTTTCATTGTATTGCTATTTGGAATGCTTTCCAAGTTTTTCACAAACAGTGATGTGTCATCAACTGTGAAACGGACTACAATGATGGGGCCTGACCTGTCCAGCTGAGTCACACGCGTTCTGATGGAGGAGATGGAGGACTCCACGATGGGACAGCCGGTCCTCCTGGAGACTGACGTCACACCCTGGTGGGAGGATACCTTCTACGAGGAGAGCACCAAGTCTCTAATGACCGTGGACAAGACGTTCATGCAGGCCAAGCAGACGGCGGCCATCTTCTTGAGTCTCAACCGTGTCCTGGCAACCATCTGGGTGGTAACTATTACATGGACTCAATGCTGTTATTTTTTTTAAGGTCTAATCACCTCTCTCCACATCTTTCTCTGGTTCCTCTGATTGTTTTCTACAATGCAGAGTGTCCACAGTGGGGAAATTGTAGTGTAAACATTTGAGAAGGTGATACTCTTGACTAGTGACTTGCAGGCACTGAGACCCAGCATGATGACTCCACAGGAGGCTGCTGAGAGGAAGACGGCTCATAATAATGGCTGGAATGGAGTCAATGGAAGGGTGTCAAAGGAATGTTCGCTACCATTCCATTTATTCCGTTCCAGCCATTACTATGAGCCCGTCCTCCCCAATTAAGGTGTTGATGATCAGGCTGTTGATTGTGGCCTGTGGAATGTTGTCCCACTCCTCTTCAATGGCTGTGTGCAGTTGCTGGATATTGGCGGGAACTGGAACACGCTGTCGTACACGTCGATCCAAAGCATCCCAAACATGCTCAATAGATGACATGTCTGGTGAGTATGCAGGCCATGGAAGAACTGGGACATTTTCGGGTTTCCAGGAATTGTATAGAGATCTTTGCGATTTCGCGCTGTGCATTATCATGCTGAAACATGAGGTGATGGAGGCGGATGAATTGCATGACAATGGGCCTCAGGATCTCGTCACAGAATCTCTCTGCATTCAAATTGCCATCGATGAAATGCATTTGTGTTCATTGTCCGTAGCTTATGCCTTCCCATACCATAACCCCACCGCCACCATGGGGCACTCTGTTCACAACGTTGACATCACACAATGCCATACACGCTGTCTGCCATCTGCCCAGTACCGTTGAAACCACGATTCATCCGTGAAGTGCACACTTCTCCAGTGTGCCAGTGGCCATTGAAGGTGAGCATTTGCCCACTGAAGTCAGGTCAAGACCCTAGTGAGGACGACGAGCACGCAGATTAGCTTCCCTGAGATGGTTTCTGACAGTTTTTGCAGAAATTCTTTGGTTGTGCAAACCCACAGTTTCATCAGCTGTCCAGTCTCAGACGATCCCGCAGATGAAGAAGACGGGCTGGCATGGTTACACATGGTCTGCGGTTGTGAGGCCAGTTGGACGTACTGCCAAATTCTATAATACGATGTTGGAGAGGCAGCTTTTGGTAGAGAAATTAATATTACATTCTCTGGCAACAGCTCTGGTGGATGTTCCTGCAGTCAGCATGCCAATTGCACGCTCCCTCAAAACTTGACACATCTGTGGCGCTGTGTTGTGTGACAAAACTGCACATTCTAGAGTGCCTTGTATTGTCTCCAGCACAAGCTGCACCTGTGTAATGATCATGCTTTTAAGCAGCTTCTTGATATGCCACACCTGCCTTGATGACAGATATGCACACTCTTGGCATTCTCTCAGCCAGCTTCATGAGGTTGTCACCTGGAATACATTCAATGAACAGGTTTGCCTTGTTAAAAGTTGATTTGTGCAATTTCTTTCCTTCTTAATTGTGGATGGATTATATTGGAAAAGGAGAAATGCTCACTAACAGAGGTGTAAACAATTTTGTGCACAAAATTTGAGAGAAATAAGCTTTTTTTTTGTATATGGAACATTTCTGGGATATTTATTTCAGCTTATGAAACATGGGACCGACACTTTACATGTTACATTTATAATTCTGTTCAGAATAAATTGTCATGTTTGGATTGTTTCAAGAGTTCATAAAGAGCTATGAATTTTGATATATTCTATTGTACGGTAAGTGCTCTGGATGTATTGTTACAGGGACACTGTGTTACGCTGAAGGCAGATAGTGAAAAGAGGAGCGACACGTGTGCTCTTATCATTTTAATGTAGCTGACTAGATTAGAATCTTGGTATAATTTCCTGCCTATTGTTTTAACTAGCAAAGTGCAAAGAAATGTTAATTCAGGCTGGGCGTGAGTTTCTGCCTGAATATTTTCAAAGTCAGTGAATTCGTTCATACTTTGAGAACTTGTTAGTAACCTCCTCTGTGTATCACACACGTAGTGTTTTCTCTTGGAGATTCTTTTGAATTGAAGATATATGTAACCACGTTAAGTCTTACGTAGCTGATAGTCATTTACTTTGTAATGTATCATGTATTTCATGTACACTGGAATTGTTTGAGTGTTCATTATTTTGTGACTAATAAATCCTATTAGTTGAATTGAGTGAATGCACTCCTCGTTTTACAGAGTAATTAGTAGGTATATTGGTAAATATAACTTACACTAAACATAGTCTGTGCTTGGGTTCCACCTTGACATCCCTACATGACACAATAAATGAACCTTAACGAACATTACCGAAGGTGGCTCCCCTTCCTGTTCGGGTGGCGCTCGGCGGTCGTCGTCGCCGGTCTACTAGCTGCCACCGATCCCTTTTTCCCTTTTCGTTTGGTTGTGTCTAATTGTTTTCACCTGTTCATTGTTTGGTTGTTAGGGTGTGTTATTTAAGTTAGTTTAGCCCGCTTCTGTTTGTGCGGGCTTGTCATTCTGTTTTGTATGAGGAGTTTCGTGTTTTGATGGGTTTTTTTTCCACTGTCCGGATTATTGCCAGTGTGTACTATAGTGAAGTGGATTTTACGTCATATGTTTTGACGTTACCAGTTGTATTTTCTGGTTGGACATTAAAGTGTGGTTTTGTTCCCCGTATCCTTTGCTCTCTGCGCCTGACTCCTTACCCATTTTCCTCATCGAGCGTAACATGAACGCTAGAACATTGGTCGCCAGGATTACTGTAGCTATTTGTATCTGGTCTCTTAATAATTGCATGACGGCGCAAAATAGACACATGTTCATTATAGTCCCACTGAGAGGTGATGTAAGGCTAGATCCTCCAGAAATGTGCAGGGCCTGCTGCATTTATTCACATGATAATGAGGTCAGATTGATGAATGTCGTTTATTATTATATTCAACATCGTTTCGTTCAACTACACACTCACCTCGGCAGTGTACTCCTTCGTCATATCCGTCCTCACAATCTGTCGCTCCATCGCAAAGTTTATTGAAGTGGATGCACATTTTGGAGCCAATGCACTGCATGTGATTCGGCGGACATCTCACCAACTCAGCTTTTGTACCTAAAACGAGGATAAAAAAAGATCATTGGTTCAAAGTAATATTCTTGATTTGGTCATCAACATGAAGACATTGTGGGCTTATGAGAGCCGGTAAAGTTAAGCGGTCTTTCCCATGACAGAAGACACAAAGATGTATTTGGTCTATGCTAGACTGTCTTTAACGAGACTATTGTGTTGGTGGTATACTTTACCATCCTCACATGTTCACCCCACCATTGTCTTGTCAAACATATACCGTGAATGTTTACTTTAGAGTTGGTGCTTCATGGTTAACACCCAAGGTTTCCCTCTATTGTCTTTCCCTGTGGATCCATTCCCTGTGGATCCATTTTTATGATCCCAGCAAGAGGCTCATATATAATTTAGAAAATGTGAAAAAAATATATATACAGTACCAGTCAAAAGTTTGGACACACCTACTCATTCAAGGGTTTTTCTTTATTTTCACAATTTCTTACATATGTATCAGTACAAAGTATTTTTCATAATTTTTTACATATACTGTATATCAGTACAAAGTATTTTTCATAATTCTTTACATATATATCAGTACAAAGTATTTTTCATAATTCTTCACATATATATCAGTACAAAGTATATTTCATATTTTTTTCAAAGCAGTCTAGAATCAGTTTGTAATTAAATCACACAGACAGGGTTCATTTAATATATCCCACAGGGCTACTCAACATCTATTATAATCACTAAAGCAGAAAGCAATGTCTCGGCGAACCATTATTTGCTTATTGCAATACAAGAAAATAATCTACTGTAAATCGTATCTAACCTGATAGTCTGCAGCTATACAAATATATCACAGAGCAACCTTACCTCACTACTATTCCTCCATTATAGAAATGTGCCATTTTTTATGATTCTACAGATAACAGACAGAACAGGTAGAGGGCAGAACACACACGGATCCCCCACCAAATCAAACCCACCACAACCCCCCCATGCTCTGACAGAGCGCCACCCCAAAACCAGACTTATTAAAGCAGACATGATATACAATGAGGGCTCTAATTTAACAAACCTAACACAATGGTCAAGCTACGCGCTGGGCAGTAGCGTTATAGGTTCGGGGGTGTGTCGGAAATATTTTTGCTATTTTCACAAGCACAATTATCGGAACAGTTGCTGGCAGTAGGGAGAAAGGGCTGGGTCTTGATGAATAAACAAGTTGTCGGTGTGTCGAAGCTTGGAACCTCACTGGCCAATCAGGACGTGCTCCATGGCTAAATATGCGGTTGCTTCAAGGTGTATGTTTACGGTCTTTTATGTATTGAATCAACTCCGATTCCAATGTTAGTCCATTATAGTTTGTTAGACAGCTTATAGAATAAAAATAACAAAATGTAGACCTATCCCATCTTTGCTAAATATGTTAACCTGAACCTGTTTGCAGTCCACATTGTTCTAAGTAATTGCATGGCTTCCATGTTGAAATATGTACAGTGCCTTTGGAAAGTATTCAGACCCCTTGACTTTTTCCACATTTTGCTACGTTACAGCCTTATTCAAAAAAAAATCCTCAGCAAACTACACACAATACACCGTAATGACAAAGCGAAAACAGTTTTTTTTTTTTTTTGCAAATGTATCAACAAAAAAACAGAAATACCCTTTGCTATGAGACTCGAAATTGAGCTCAGATGTATCCTGTTTCTATTGATCATCCTTGAGATGTTTCTACAACTTGATTGGAGTCCACCTGTGGTAAATTCAATTGATTGGACGTGATTTGGAAAGGCACACAGAGATCTACTGTCAACTGTGGGACCTTATATAGACAGCTGAGACAGGATTGTGTCGAGGCACAATATGCAGCATTGAAGGTCTCTAAAAACACAGTGGCCTCCATCATTCTTAAATGGAAGAAGTTTGGAACCACCAAGACTCTTCCTACAGCTGGCCGCCTGACCAAACTGAGCAATCGGGGGAGAAGGGCCTTGGTCAGGGAGGTGACCAAGAACCCAATGGTCACTCTGACAGAGCTCTAGAGTTCCTCTGTGGAGATGAGAGAACCTTCCGGAAGGACAACCATCTCTGCAGCACTCCACTAATTAGGCCTTTCTGGTAGTGTCCAAACGGAAGCCACTCCTCAGTAAAACACACATGACAGCCTGCTTGAAGTTTGCCAAAAGGCACCTAAAGAATCTTCAAACCAAGATTGAACTCTTTGGCCTAAATACCAAGCATCACGTCTGGAGGAAATCTGGTACCGCTCATCACCTGGCCAATACCATCCCTGCGGTGAAGCATGGTGGTGGCAGCATCATGCTGTGGGGATGTTTTTCAGCTGCAGGGACTGGGAGACTCGTCAAGATCGAGGCAAAGATGAACAGAGCAAAGTACAGAGTTCCTTGATGAAAACCTGCTCCAGAGCGCTCAGGACCTCAGACTTGGGCAAAGGTTTACCTTCCAACAGGACAACGATCCTAAGCACACAGCCAGGACAACGATCCTAAGCACACCGCCAAGACAACGCAGCAGTGGCTTCGGGACAAGTCTCTGAATGTCCTTGAGTGGCCCACCCAGAGTCCGGACTTGAACCCGATCGAACATCTCTTGAGAGACCTGAAAATATCTGTGCAGCAACGCTCCCCATCCAACCTGACAGAGCTTGAGAGGATCTGCAGAAAAGAATGGGAGAAACTCCCTAAATACAGGTGTGCAAAGCTTGTAGCATCATACCCAAGAAGACTTGAGGCTGTAATCGCTGCCAAAGGTGTTTCAACAAAGTACTGAGTAAAGGGTCTGAATACTTATGTAAATGTTATATTTCAGTTTCTTATTTTTAATAAATTGTTTAACATTTCTACAAACCTGTTTTTGATTTGTCATTATTGGGTATTGTGTGTAGATTGACATGTGGGAAAAAACGATTTAATCAATTTTAGAAGAAGGCTGTAACGTAACAAAATGTGGAAAAAGTCAAGGGGCCTGAATACATTCCGAATGCACTGTAGGTGTTAGAATATCAAAGCCTTCATCAAAACCCCACTCTCACATTTATCTCACATTTGAATGTGTTACCTGAGGGTAAAAAGTAACACTTAAAATGTATGAAAAGGTGAATTTGTATGTGAAGAAACAATATGACTACAGTTGGTTTTTGAGTGAATTCAGACCGGATTTAATGTTGGCCTTTTGTGTCCCACAGAATGACTTGTTTGTTTGCCGTGTTGCAAAATTATTCAGGGGTGGTTCAACGGATCGTTTCTCACCCCTCAACAGTAAACAGGCAGCACACCTTGCCAGGAATCTCTCTAATATGTTATGTGTCATGTTCAGTGGTGAGCAGCAAAGTAGGTGTCCAACTCTGACTGTCACAATATCAAGAAGTTCCACTGCTGATATTAGCTGTCCTTTTTGTCAACTTTATGATGTTTGAAAATGTATGAGTTGTTAGCTTCAATCTAAGTGTTGATTTATGGCACTTAGCTGAAGACTTCATTCAGTGATATCTACCTAACTGGTGGCAACCTAACATGAGTTCTCATTAGAATCTATTTGACATTTTAGTCATTTAGCAGACGCTCTTATCCGGAGCAATAAGGGGTTCATGCCTTGCTCAAGGGCACAACAACAGAATTTTCACCTGGTCGTCTCTGGGATTCAAACCAGCAACCTGCCACCCCATATTTCTTGCACGTTTACTATTCACTGCCTGTGTGTTTTGGGTTGGTGATACAAATTTGTTAGGCTGAAATTAAGGCCATTGACATTCCGTGATGTTAACAGAATGTGACTGATTTGTTTTTAATAATTGTTAGAATATCAAAGCCACTCTCACATTTAAAAATACATTTCTGGGAAGAAACAATGTGATATTTTTTGCAGTGACAGTTTTTAAATCCAGCCCAGCCTAATGTTTTTTTGTTGCCGTGGTGCACATTTGAATGTGTTACCCTGAGGGCTCTATTTTTGGCCGGTGTTAAGGTGGCGCTAGTGTCAAACTCAAGTTAGTTTGCAATATCGTCATGTAAAAACTGGCGCACTGGCATTTTCCAGCCACAAGGCCAGGTTCGGTTATTTACCTTGCTTGCGTTCAAATATTTGAGGTGTGTCCATAAAAAGATAGTCCAAAGTGCTAATTTCAGGCAGCGCTGGCAGGGATATTTAAGACCAAACAAAAGCTGGTTTTAGTGTTAACCCAGTTGGCTATGGCATGAATTTTGATGGCGGAAACGCAGCCTATCCAGCTGTGATGCACACTGCCCATATGCTCATAGAACATGGTGTGCTTTTGGTGCCTGTATACTTCCTATTTAAAAACATAAAACGTTCATGTTTTTTCCCCCCATTTCGTTTTATTTGATTACAAACCAAGCATGCCCTCCTCTCATTGTATGCCATTTTCTTTTTTTCCTGCCCAATGCAATCAAGTCGGCTAGTCAAGACCATTGATAAAGTGTTTGGCTCGAGAGACCGCTTGGAAATAAATCTTAATCAACAAAAGTTTATTAAAAGATCAAGTTTGAGAGGAGCAAAACAGTGAGTTATAAATCCCTTTTAGTCAATGTATTGTAGGCAGGCCTACATTATTTTTGCCATGCTTTGGACATGCGTAAAACCCCCTCCATGATGATGTAGGCTACATGTGTCCATGCCCATCATGAAACAAGAGATGAGAACCTCGGAGAATAGCGGCGAACCTCGTATTAGAAGTTATTTTCCTGTAACAATTGTTTGTTTTCTGTTTCATATTTTTAAAACCCAAGCCCTCCCTAAGCTACCGAGTGGCACAGCGGTCTAAGGCACTGCATCTCAGTGCAATAGGTGTCACTACAGGCTGTATCACATCTGGCTGTGATTGAGAGTACCATAGGGTGGCACACATTTGGCCCAGCATTGGCCAGGGTAGGCCATCATTGTCAATATGAATTTTTTCTTAACTGACTTGCCTAGTTAAATAAAGGCTGACCCTAGGACTACTATAACGAAGGCTGGCCCAACAGCAATGCATCATATGTTTTTTTTATCCTGCCGATTTGATAATTCACTGGCATGGTTTTATGGTGAGAATGTCAGTGGCGTGCATGCAATGCAACTTCAGGAGAAGTGTGAATGTGATCTGTAAGATGGTGCCAATATGTACAGTTGAAGTTGGAAGTTTACATACACCTTAGCCAAATACATTTAAACTCAGTTTTTCACAATTCCTGACATTTAATCCTAGTAAAAATCCCCTGTCTTCGGTCAGTTAGGATCACCACTTTATTTTAAGAATGTGAAATGTCAGAATAATAGTAAAGATAATTATTTATTTCAGCTTTTGTTTCTTTCATCACATTCCCAGTGGGTCAGAAGTTTACATACACTCAATTAATATTTGGTAGCATTGCCTTTAAATTGTTTAACTTGGGTCAAACGTTTCCGGTGGCCTTCCACAAGCTTCCCACAATATGTTGGGTGAATTTTGGCCCGTTCCTCCTGACAGAGCTGGTGTAACTGAGTCAGGTTTGTAGGCCTCCTTGCTCACACATGCTTTTTCAGTTCTGCCCACAAATGTTCGATAGGATTAGGTCAGGGCTTTGTGATGGCCACTCCAATACCTTGACTTTGTTGTCCTTAAGCCATTTTGCCACAACTTTGGAAGTATGCTTGGGGGTCATTGTCCATTTGGAAGCTTTAACTTCCTGACTAATGTCTTGAGATGTTGCTTCAATATATCCACATTATTTTATTTCCTCATGATGCCATCTATTTTGTGAAGTGCACCAGTGCCTCCTGCAGCGAAGCACCCCCACAACATGATGCTGCCACCCCCGTCTTCACGGTTGGGATGGTGTTCTTCGGCTTGCAAGCGTCACCCTTTTTCATCCAAACATAATGATGGTATTATGGCCAAACAGTTCTATTTTTGTTTCATCAGACCAGAGGACATTCTCTCAAAAAGTACAATCTTTGTCCCCATGTGCAGATGCAACCGTAGTCTGGAATTTTTATGGCGGGTTTGGAGCAGTGGCTTCTTCCTTGCTGAGCGGCCTTTCAGGTTATTTTATTTTAATTTATACCGTTATTTTACCAGGTAAGTTGACTGAGAACACGTTCTCATTTGCAGCAACAACCTGGGGAATAGTTACAGGGGAGAGGAGGGGATGAACGAGCCAATTGTAAACTGGGGATTATTAGGTGACCGTGATGGTGAGGCCAGATTGGGAATTTAGCCAGGACACCGGGGTTAACACCCCTACTCTTACGATAAGTGCCATGGGATCTTTAATGACCTCAGAGAGTCAGGACACCCGTTTAACGTCCCATCCGAAAGATGGCACCCTACACAGAGCAGTGTCCCCAATCACTGCCCTGGGGCATTGGGATCTTTGTTTAGACCAGAGAGAGAGTGCCTCCTACTGGCCCTCCAACACCACTTCCAGCAGCACCTGGTCTCCCATCCAGGGACTGACCAGGACCAACCCTGCTTAGCTTCAGAAGCAAGCCAGCAGTGGTATGCAGGGTGGGTGTATGCTGCAGGTTATGTCGATATAGGACTCGTTTTACTGTGGATATAGATACTTTTTGTACCTGTTTCCTCCAGCATCTTCACAAGGTCCTTTGCTGTTGTTTCTGGGATTGATTTGTGTCTTTTCGCACCAAAGTACGTTCATCTCTAGGAGACAGAACGTGTCTCCTTCCTAAGCGGTATGACGGCTGCGTGGTCCCATGGTGTTTATACTTGCGCACTATTGTTTGTACAGATGAACGTGGTACCTTCAGGCATCTGGGAAAAAAAATTCTGAGGTCTTGGCTGATTTCTTTGGATTTTCCCATGATGTCAAGCAAGAGGCAGTGAGTTTCAAGGTAGGCCTTGAAATACATCCAACAGGTACACCTCCAATTGACTCAAATGATGTCAATTAGCCTATCAGAAGCTTCTAAAGCCATGACATCATTTTCTGGAATTTTCCAAGCTGTTTAAAGGCACAGTTCAACTCAGTGTTGTAAACCTTCTGACCCACTGGAATTGTGATACAGTGAATTATAAGTGAAATAATCTGTCTGTAAACAATTGTTGGAAAAATGACTTGTGTCATGCACAAAGTAGATGTCCTAACTGACTTGCCAAAACTACAGTTTGTTAACAAGACATTTGTGGATTGATTGAAAAACGAGTTTCAATGACTCCAACCTAAGTGTATGTAAACTTCCGACTTCAACTGTATATAAAACATTATATTTTTGGAGCATTATAAGTAGGGGTGGGAGTGAACATTTTCCCTTTCTTTTTATCCTTTTTGGATCTTTTTGGATCTTTGTGGAGCTACTGTGAAAAGTTTAGATGTTTGTAAAACCCTGTGTTGTTTTAATAGTATATGCCCAAGGGAAGCAACTATGGTGCCTGCAATTGTGGTGCCTGTAATTGTATTTAGACATTTACCCTGTTTAAAACAAGTTGTTTCGTTTTAGGAAAATTTTATCGGAATTATTCACTCTCTTTTTAGTGACTTTAATCTTGCTTAGTGACAACATTTGGAATGTCCATACTCAGCCAAAATACAATTTACAGTAAGCCTAGCCCATATCTTAGTGTGAATGCTACACTACGCATCACAGGAGGTTGGTGGCACCTTAATTGGGGAGAACGGGCTCGTGGTAATGGCTGGAGTGGAATGGTATCAAATACATCAAACACATGGTTTCCAGGTGTTTGGTGCCATTCCATTTGCTCCGTTCCGGGCCTTGGTTATGAGCCATCCTCCCCCCGTCCCTCCCTCCTGTGGTATGTACAGTGCACTCTGAAAGTCTTTACTTTTCCCACATCAATCTACACACACCCCATAATGACAAAACAAAAAATGTTTTTGGGAAAATGTTTTAAATAAAAAACTGAAATATTACATTTACATAAGTATTCAGACCCTTTACTCAGTACTTTTTTCCTCCACAGAGGAAATCTGGAGCTCTGTCAGAGTGAACATCGGTGTCTTGGTCATCTCCCTGACCAAGGCCCTTCTCCCCCGATTGCTCAGTTTGGCAGGGCGGCCAACTCTAAGAAGAGTCTCGGTGGTTCTAAACTTCTTCCTTTTAAGAGTCATGGAGGCCACTGTGTTCTCTGGGACCTTCAATGCTGCAGAAATGTTTTGATACCCTTCCCCAGAGCTGTGCCTCGACACAATCCTGTCTCGGAGCTCTATGGACAATTCCTTCAACCTCATGGCTTGGTTTTTGCTATGACATAGCTGTCTGTATAAGTTCCCACAGTTGACAGTGTATGTGCCTTTCCAATCAATTGAATTTACCACAGGTGGACTCCAATCAAGTTGTAGAAACATCTCAAGGATGAACAATGGTAGCAGGATGCACCTGAGCTCAATTTCGAGTCTCATAGCAAAGGGTCTGAATACTTATGTAAATAAGGTATTTCTGTTTTTAAAATGTTAATATATTTGCAAACAATTCTAAAAAAACTGTTTTCGCTTTGTCATAATGGGGTATTGTGTGTAGAAAAACATGTATTTCATCCATTTTAGAATAAGGTAACGTAACAAAATGTGGAAAAAGTCAAGGAGTCTGAATACTTTCCGAATGCACTGTATATATGCACTTTTCATCAAATGAATGTGTTTTTCCCTCGGTAAACTTTGGTAAAATAATCACAGTGATTACAATATTCTTGTTGTGTTGCACAGAATTAATGTGTTCTTAGAAAATATCCCATGATGAACAACTTACACAGAAGTTCAGATGTTTGCATGAATAATCTTAGCAAGTTAGGATACAATCAAGAATTCTTCCATACTTGTTCGTCAATTTAGCTTTTCCTGCTTTTCCTGCTTTTCCAAACCACAGATTGCACAGATACAAACAAATGGAAATGAATCAAATGATTTGCATATAATAGTTATTTAGTTAGGACGTGGGCAAGTCAGGCTAGCTCAGGACAGACCCACTAACATACAGCACAAGTCCAGGTTCAAAGACAAACAATGACAGCATGGCCTTTAATGTTGATTTAATAAAAACTGCATATCCTGCAGTTTAATACCACGACGCTATGCTACATTACTCTGACAAAACTCCCTCCTGCAGGTGCCAATCCTCCAGGGGAAGAGGTAATGTACATTCACAAGCCATTGAGTTTTATTTGATGCGTCTGTGTTGGTAAAGTCACCCAAACATATTTTCATTAACACAAGGTCCTTACATTGAGTAGTCTGTAAGGGTAAGTCCTTACATCATTTACAACTCACATTCTCTTCAAATCTGAATACTTTCCAAATGCACTGTATAACACAACAAAGGACACCATTTTTTATTTTATTTAACTAGGCAAGTCAGTTAAGAACAAATTCTTATTTTCAATGACAGCCTAAGAACAGTGGGTTAACTGCCTTGTTCAGGGGCAGAACAACAGATTTTTACCTTGTCAGCTCGGGGATTTGATCTTGCAACCTTTCGGTTACTAGTCCAACACTCTAACCACTAGGCTACCTGCCGCCCCATTTGTGTCGGATAGAGCAGGACTCCTTCAGTAGACCAGCGATCTCAGGCTCCTAAATTGAGTTAGATGATGGTTGAGGATGGTGATGCCAAGTGATGCCAGATAATGGTCATGCCAGATGATGTCCATAAGGAAGTCTGGTCTCATTGATCAAAAAGCAGCCGGTGCTGAGGCGCATTTTTTAAAGCCAGCTAGCTAGCCAAACCAGAGTCAACCTGCCATCAATCCTGCAACTCCATGGGTAAAAACAACCAGATACTGCATATCCAATCAACAACTCAATGACAAAAAAAAGTGAATAAAAAAGAATATATATGTACAAAATGTACAAAGTTCTGTTTAGGCTGCCTTCCGGCGCTGTTTTTATAATTAGCTGGCAAAACAGAGTATCAGATTTCACCCGAAACAACATCGATTCAATATTTACAATATAAATGGATCAAGTCATTAAAAACTAAAATATCAAATTCTGAAAATACACACATTTTGAAGTCGCGCCAAAGCCCGCTGAGGGAGTGTCAGTTTAGAAGTGGCTGTCAAAACGAGGTATATTTATTTTTGGAGAGAAAAGGATCGAGGACAAAAACAAAGTTTAAAACACATAAACAAGCAGCTTCTCTGAAGGCCTAGCAGAGCAGCACAAAAGATGCTGTCAGAAGTTTAAGTGCCTGACAGCCAAGAAATGTCTTCAATGGGTCTGTCTGTATCCTTTTGGAGATCAACAATTTAGAACACCTGCACTATACCCAAACATAGTATAACACTACAACAATACATGGCAGAATTGTACATTGACAATTACATTGGTAATCAAACATTTTAGGTAATAGTATACTCCTCAACTTGAGTATCAACAAACTATGTAAATAGACTATACTGTAAATAATGAAATGTATAAATCAACTATGTGGTTTAAATGGCTTTCCTACAATCAAATAAATGAAGTCTGTAATATTATAATGATAATTTATCAGAGGTGAACAAACATATTACTTTGGTTAGTTTTTTAAATAGATTTGCTAGAAATAACTGCATGGGCTCATAGAAACAGACCCAATAGTCATGTTTAAGTCTTCTACACCCTGTTCCTGAAAAGGAAACTTTGCTGAGAACGTTGACAAGTTCACCACCTCCTTCTGCCTGTCAGACTCACAGTCTGTGATCACTAGGAGAAGTGACGTGCTTCGCTCAAGATATCAAACCTTCACAAGAACTAGAGCAAGGGCAGGTCAAGTTTTTACATTAGAACAAGCCGAAAGGGAACGTTTTATGGTTTGGTGAACAACAATTTATCAACTTTATTAAATTCCGGGTAAGGGCCGTATAAAATCTGTTTTACGTTTAGCCCAATCCATTTTTTGCCACATGTAATTTTTTTGCTCAACTAATTTGGATGTTCTCAGTCCACAACAATGCTTAAATCCCATCAGGGGTCCACTTTTTTGGAGAGTCTAAAGAGTTTCCACTTTAATTAAAGTGTGCAGAGACTGTTGTGTTTGGCTAGCAGTGTTTCTGTAGCCTATTGCACATGTGATGGCAGAGTTGGCCCACCCTATTAATAAAAATCATCATGATATCATTTTGCCAGGTAGGCCTACTTTGCAGGCAACATTTAACTGGGATGGTTTTTGGGAAAGCCTTTGTGTTGTAGCTAACTGGCTACAGCATAAACAGGCGCATTCCCATCATGCTGTTACTTCTTCAGAAAGTTGCAGGAAATAAACTATAAACTACTGCAATGAATAACTACTTTTCTAATAAGCTCAATTAATTAATGTTCAACTAAGTAAAAAAATGACGTATATATTGTTCAAAATGTCTAGATTCCGTGATTCCGTCCGCGTTTTCCCGCATCATATATTTATAGTATACTACAGTTTATACTGAATGGAGGCGGCTCAGTATAATCTATTACTGGATTCTCAATTACAGTCTGGTACTTCACAGGGATCATTGTTCTGCCAGGAAAGTGGCCTCTCATAATCTCATGTTTTTTCTCAAATTATTCACCCTGCTTTTTTTAATCAATCATTTCTGCTGGTAAATATCAGAAAAAGAACAGAGCAAAGACTCAAGCAGTGTCACACAGTTTAAAAGCTCCAAATGATAGTCTGTCCACATGGGAGATGAATAAATAATTAGTCGTGAAAAATTTGTCAGGCAGAATTTAAACTATATTAAGCTGTAGCTATCTCCCATGGGGCCCAATTGAGTGCAATTTTCAAGAGGAGCTCAGCCCTTATGCCTTTAGGGCAACTTTCAGCACTGGGGCTTCCATTCAAAAGAATGGCTGTGGGTCTTCACAGAGCTAGCTATAACTTTGATGCCTATCCACTTGATGTCGGCTATCTTAACAAACATAGAAACAAGACCATGAGAACCTGAGATCTATTCCTTACACACAACTGTAGTTCACGTCTCACTTTCCAAGAAAGGAAGATGCATTGCATCACCTGCATTTGAGGGTCGAACCAGAGGAAAACATACTACCATAACAGCAGGATATAGTCTGTGGTACCTTCATGATTGTTTTCTTAGGAGCTTCATTCCTTGCGCCCCGCAGAGAAAGTGGGCAGGACACCTCGCCTCATAAAAGCAAGAGTCACTATACATTCATCTGCTTTCACAACAAATGAATTATTTGTGTAGGAAAAAAACAAGAGAAGAAGAGAGACTACCTCAGCAGAAGAGGTTCAAACGGAGTTGCTCCACTTCGCTGTGTCTTACCATCCCAGGGTGAAACCGTTGCTTTGTAAAAACTCATCCTAAGTCTGATGTTGAATAGTGTTGTTGTTTGATAGCTTAGTACACATAGCCACATAATAAAAAACGACTTTGTAGCTCATGTTCTCATTAGCTCAAACTGGTTTAAAAGTATTGAGTCATCTGTCTTGGAACATTTGGTTCCTGGTTTCAGCCAATATAGAAACACTACAAATAATAGCCTAGAGATTAAAAAACAAACACTTTCTGACTTTCCCAGTACTTTCTCAGGTCATTTTCATAATGTGCACCTCTGTAGCTATTGGATAAATGTCTCATATCATTGACTATTAGGAGCTCCAATAAATCCTTAATCTTTCAACCTTTTAGGATGCAAAGCAGTGCAGGCAAACTTAACAGGAGACAAATCCATGTCATCTTTAAATGAACAAACCTTCATTAGGAACCTAACGCAACCTTCCATTCTGCAGAAGGTCAGGTATTTTTCCCTCTACAACAGCCGTCTATCAAGCAATTATCAACACACACACACACACACACACACACACACACACACACACACACACACACATCTCTTATACACATCTAGATGTAAAAAACAGCACACACACACACAGTCTGTTGGAGTCAGAGTCCTGATCCTCTGAATAATTCCCCCACTAAGAATACATGAATAATTTATTGGGCTCATTTAAAAAATTCTGAGTGGATTTCACAGTCATGCTACTTAATATTATTTCCCTTGGCATGGACTGAAACACCTTTAAAGCAGGAGTGCTGTGTGCCAGGTTATGAGTTTTGGTTTTGGTTTTGGGACGGTCAGTGTTTCAGATAGATTTGTTCATACAGAGCAGTGGTTCCCAAACGTTTTATAGTCCCGTACCCCTTCAAACATTCAACCTCCAGCTGCATACCCCCTCTAGCACCAGGGTCAGCGCACTCTCAAATGTTGCCTGCCACACACACACACGATACGATACATTTATTAAACATAAGAATGAGTGTGAGTTTTTGACACAACCCGGCTCGTGGGAAGTGACAAAGAGCTCTTATAGGACCAGGGCACAAATAATAATATAATAATAATTTATTTTGCCATCTTACATATAAAATGTTATTTGTTAATCGAAAATTGTGAATAACTCACCACAGGTTAATGAGAATGGTGTGCTTGAAAGGATGCACATACATTGGCTTGCGAAATGATTCACCCCCTTGGCATTTTTCAAATTTTGTTGCCTTACACCCTGGAATTTTTGGGGGGTTTGTATCATTTGATTTACACAACATGTCTACCACTTTGAAGATGCAAAATATTTTTTATTGTGAAACAAATGAGAAATAAGACAAAAAAACTGAAAACTTGAGCGTGCATAACTATTCACCCCCCCAAAGTCAATACTTTGTAGAGACACCTTTTGCAGCAATAACAGCTGCAGGTCTCTTGGGGTATTTCTCTATAAGCTTGGCACATTTAGCCACTGGGATTTTTGCCCATTCTTCAAGGCAAAACTGCTCCAGCTCCTTCAAGTTGGATGGGTTCCGCTGGTGTACAGCAATCTTTAAGTCATACCACAGATTCTCAATTGGATTGAGGTCTGGGCTTTGACTAGGCCATTCCAAGACATTTACATGTTTCCCCTTAAACCACTCGAATATTGCTTTAGCAGTGTGCTTAGGGTCATTGTCCTGCTGGAAGGTGAACCTCCATCCCAGTCTCAAATCTCTGGAAGACTGAAAGGTTTCCCTCAAGATTTTCCCTGTATTTAGCGCCATCCATCATTCCGTCAATTCTGACCAGTTTCCCAGTCCCTGCCGATGAAAAACATCCCCACAGCATGATGCTGGCACCACCATGCTTCACTGTGGGGATATTGTTCTCGGGGTGATGAGAGGTGTTGGGTTTGCGCCAGACATACCGTTTTCCTTGATGGCCAAAATGCTCAATTTTAGTCTCATCTGACTAGAGTACCTTCTTCCATATGTTTGGGGAGTCTCCCACATGCCTTTTGGCAAACACCAAACATGTTTGCTTATTTTTTTCTGGCCTCTCTTCCATAAAGCCCAGCTCTGTGGAGTGTAAGGCTTAAAGACATTTTACATTTTTTGACATTTTAGTCAGTTAGCAGACYCTCTTATCCAGAGCGACTTACAGTAGAGTGCATACATTTTATTACATTTTTACATACTGAGACAAGGATATCCCTACCGGCCAAGAGCAGACGCTCTTATCCAGAGCGACTTACAGTAGAGTGCATACATTTTATTACATTTTTTTTTTTTTTTTACATACTGAGACAAGGATATCCCTACCTGCCAAACCCTCCCTACCGGCCAAACCCTCCCTAACCCGGACGACGCTATGTCAATTGTGCGTCGCCCCACGGATCTCCCGGTTGCGGCCGGCTGCGACAGAGCCTGGGCGCGAACCCAGCCCAGCCTGGGCGCGAACCCAGAGACTCTGGTGGCGCAGCTAGCACTGCGATGCAGTGCCCTAGACCACTGCGCCACCCGGGAGATACAGTGGTCCTATGGACATATACTCCAATCTACGCTCTTTGTTGCCTCTCTGATTAATGCCCTCCTTGCCTGGTCCATGAGTTTTGGTGGGCGGCCCTCTCTTGGCAGGTTTGTTGTGGTGCCATGTTCTTTCCATATTGTAATAATGGATTTAATGGTGCTACGTGGGATGTTCAAAGTTTTGGGATATTTTTTTATAACCCAACCCTGATCTGTACTTCTCCACAACTTTGTCCCTGACCTGTTTGGAGAGCTCCTTGGTCTTCATAGTGCCGCTTGCTTTGTGGTGCCCCTTGCTTAGTGGTGTTGCAGACTCTGGGGCCTTTCAGAACAGATGTATATATACTGAGATCATGTGACAGATCATGTGACACTTAGATTGCACAAAGGTGGACTTTATAACTTTATTTAACTAATTATGTGACTTCTGAAGGTAATTGGTTGCACCAGATCTTATTTAGGGGCTTCATAGCAAAGGGGGTGAATACATATGCACGCACCACTTTTCCGTTTTTTTTTTTTTTTAAACAAGTATTTTTTTTAATTTCCCTTCTCCAATTTGGACTATTTTGTGTGTCCATTACATTAAATCCAAATAAAAATCTATTTAAATTACAAAATCGGAAAAACGCCAAGGGGGTGAATACTTTTGCAAGGCACTGTAACTCTGCAATGTTGGGTTGTATTGGGAGTCTCAATCTTAAATCATTTTCCACACACAGTCTGTGCCTGTATTTAGTTTTCATGCTAGTGAGGGCCGAGAATCCACTCTCACATAGGTATGTGGTTGCAAAGCGCATCAGAGTCTTAACAGCATGAATTGCCAAGGCAGGATACTCTGAGCGCAAAGTATCCTGCGGTTTGCAGAAGAGTTTGTCTTCCTTAATTGATCCCCCATAAACGTAACGGACATATACCAGGAGCTGGGCCAGGCCCGCCACGTTTGTTGACTCATCCAGCTGTAATGCATAGAATTCACTGGCTTGTATGCGAAGCAGTAATTGTTTCAAAACATCTCCTGCCATGTCACTGATGCGTCGTGAAACGGTGTTGTTTGATGAGGGCATTGTCTGTATAGTTCTTTTGGCCTTTTCCCCCAGCATTGTCCCAGCCATATCCATTGTCCCAGTCATATTAAGTCCTCCACAATAGTATGGGGCATGCCTGTCCAAGCCACTCGGTAGCTCACCTTACAAGACGCTTTTAGCAAATTCTTATTAATGGTATCTGTTGCTTTTATACATGTCTTACTACTTGACAGTCGTCATAATTCTCGTTCAAAAAACTCCTGTGGCTTATTTTTCAAATTGGCATGTTTTGTTTATATTTTTGTTGTTTTGTTTATATATTTTGTATGTTTTATTTGGCGTACCCCAGTTTGGGAATACCTGCTATAGAGTATGGGATCACAAACTGATCTTGACAAATCTCTTTCTCTCTGCTACATGACTAATTTTGTGTAGTCACGAAGCGAAGGTAAAAGGTTGCTGTTTGCTTGTAAGACAAAGTATCAATGACTGCCCTGCAAAACAGCAGTCAGAGCAGGATTGATTTAACATATACCTGGACCTTTAAACTCCCATTGATCCAATTCTCTTTGGTTCTCTGCTGACATCACATTCAACAAATACCAACAACTTTCCCATGGTTGTTGTTGTTGACCTTGCGATGGCTTGTATTACTTTCAGCTAGTGATCATGTCCAGAACTTTATTAACCTTTGAACGTGTATGGCACTATTCAAAAGGAAAACAAACACAATGGCATCCAAGGGTGTCGTTATCCATCCTTGAGGTTTATTTGAGACAACTTTTCAAAATAAAAACACCTACAGTACCAACAATTACAACACACCTACTCATTCAAGGGTTTTTCTTTAATTTTACTATGTTCTACATTGTACAAGAAAAACCCTTGAATGAGTTGGTGTGTCCAAACTTTTGACTGGTAGTGTATGGCATTGAAGTAATACTACCTATGTAATTATTAGGTAGAGAAGTACAGTGCTGTGTAAAAATATTTGCCCCCATTCTAATTTTCTCTACTTTTGCATATGTTTTGATACTGAATGTTATCAGATCTTCAACCAAAACCTAAAATTAGATAAAGGGAACCTGAGTGAAAAAATAACACAACAATTGCATCCTTATGTCATTTATTTCATAAACAAAGTTATGAAACACCCAATGCCCCTGTGTGAAAAGGTAATTGAACCCCTTACACTGAATAACTGGTTGTGCCAACTTTAGCTGCAATGACTCCAACCAAACGCTTCCTGTAGTCGTTGATCAGTCTCTCACATCGCTGTGGAGGAATTTTGGCCCAATCTTCCATGCAGAACTGCTTTAACTCAGCGGCATTTGTTGGTTTTCAAGCATGAACTGCTCGTTTCAAGTCTTGCCAGAACATCTCAGTTGGGATTAGGTCTGGACTTTGACTAGGTCATACCATAACTTTAAATGTGTTGCCTTTTTAACCATTTCATGTGCACTTGATTGTGTGTTTTGGATCCTTGCCTTGCTGCGTGACGAATGGCCTAACATTCTCCTGTAGAATTCTCTGATACAGAGCCAAATTCATAGTTCCTTCTATAAAGGCAAGGCGTCCAGCTCCTGAGGCAGCAAAGCGGCAGGTAGCCTAGTGTTTCGAGCGTTGGACTAGTAACTGAAAGGTTGCAAGATCGAATTGCGAGCTGACAAGGTAAAAATCTGTCGTTCTGCCCCTGAAATCGGCAGTTAACCCACTGCTCCTAAAAAAGCATCCCCAAACCATCACACTACCATGGGTCCCATTTTGCTTGACCGTTGGTATAAGCTTCTTACTGTGAAATGCAGTGTTTGGTTTTCACCAGGCAAAATGGGACACATTTAGTCCAAAAAGTTATAGTTTCCCCTCATCTGTCCATAGAACATTCTTCCAAAAGTCTTGATGATCAGCCAGTTGCTTTTTGGAAAATTTGAGTCAACTTTTTGGATGAGATGACTATCAGTATCAAAAATATGCAAAAATAGAGAAAATCAGAAAGAGGGCAAATACTTTTTCATGGCACTGGTTCCAGAGTTGCTTAAACAAAAACGATACTTTTGTATATGCAGTGGTTTTCTAAGGAACCATAAAAACCTAATACCGTTAGACAGCACCAATGGGCAAAGTGTGACCGAAGGTTTAGAATCATCATTCGTAACCCTGGGAGCCATAGGATGTTTAATCCTTTAAAAGCGGAAACATTAATCACATTTTTCTTCAGCCATACCACACACACACTGCCCCCAACAACACATACACAATCACTGCCCACCCCAGAAAAAGTTTATTTCCAAAATGTTATATCCACCCATTTTTCGCATTTGTGTTTTTTCCCCAGAAATGATTGCTTGTGGGTACCTTCATGTGTGTGTAAAATATAACTGTTCTCAGATTTTTTATTCATTGATGTTAGGTGTGTATTAAAATCTATATCAATTGTCTAGCTGAAATGGAATGTTCATATAATGTATATTTGGCTGTGATAATGAGGTTGTCTCAACTAGATATCTATTAAAAAAAAATCTATATTGTCTTATCGCTGCAACTCTCCAACTGGCTCGGTAGGCGAAGGTCAAGTGCGTCCTCCTAAACACGACCCACCAAACCGCGCTTCTTAACACCCGCCCGCCAGCCGCACCAATGTGTCGGAGGAAACACTGTTCAAATGACAACCGAGGTTAGCCTGCAGGCAACCGGCCTGCCACAAGGAGTCGCTAGAGTGCAAAAACAACGCTGGGCCAATTGTGTGCCGCCCGATCACGGCCAGGGTCTGTAGTGAAGCCTTTTGCACTGCGATGCAGTGCCCTAGACCGCTGTGCCCTTCAACAAGCTATCTTAAGATGAATGCATTAACTGTAAGCCATTCTGGATAAGAGCATCTGCTAAATGACTAAAATGTCAAATATAAATGTTTTTTGGGTTCCATCTAGAACATTGTAGACATTTCGTTGGGGCATGGACTACAAGGTGTCGAAAACATTCTACAGGGATGCTAGCCCATGTGTAACGCTCCTCCTCTTCGTCTGATGATGAGGAATAGGAATCATCGGACCAACACGCAGCGTGGTAAGGGTTCATAGTAAATTGAATCAAATAAACTGAACACTGAATGACAAAAAAACAACAAAGAGAGTGAACGAAATGAAACAGTCCTGTAAGGTGAAAAAACACAAAACAGGAAACAACTACCCACCAACACAGGTGGGAACAGGCTACCTAAGTATGGTTCTCAATCAGAGACAACGATTGACAGCTGCCTCTGATTGGGAACCATACCAGGCCAAACACATAGAAAAGGACAAGATAGAACAAAACATAGAATGCCCACCCCAACTCACGCCCTGACCAAACCAAAATAGAGACATAAAAAGGATCTCTAAGGTCAGGGCGTGACATCATGTTGACTTCAATTCTTCCCAAAGTTGTGTCAAGTTAGCTGGATGGATACAATATATAGAATTTTGCATAGGATAACCATTTTGGGTTCCATGTAGATCCCTCTGTGGAAAGGGTTTTACATGGAACCCCAAAAAGTTATACCTGGAACCAAAAATGGTTCTTCAAAGGGTCCTCCTACGGGACCAGCCAAATAACCTGTGATGGACATTTTTAGGTTTGTGCTTTTCTAATAACCAATTTCTGTGTTCATGCAAGTGACTGATTGAACGAATCCTCACTATCAGTATCTGCAATTTGGCAGTACGCCCAGGAACTTGTTTTGAGAAAGGGTTATCTCAGTTTCAAGGTCTCCGCTTAGAGAAGAAGCCTTGTGAGGTATTGGTCTGTCACATGAAGGAAGCAAACTTTAATGATTAATTCATTATGAATGATGAATAAGCTAAATCATGCAAATATAACTTGTCTGTTCATAAGAGAACGAACGGGACTGCCCCGGGTAGATCTCCTGATCGACATGTGTACTTGGTGCATTAAGTTTGATGGAACCTCTCCAGAGCACTGATGATAAACAATGATTAATTTAAGATTGACTTTGAGTGTCCCTGTGTAGAATTTCCACGACAAACCCTTTAGGTTCTAGGTAGCACATTTTACCTAAGAGTGTTATATGAGATATGCATGTAAAACATTTACATTTGACATTTTAGTTATTTGGGCACTTATCCAGAGCGACTTAATACAGTTAATGCATTCATGTTAAGATAGCTAGGTGAGACAACCTCATTATCACAGTCAAATGCACAGTGTACAAACATTCCATTCCAGCTAAACAATGGATAAATAACATTTTGCATAGGACAACCCTGTTTTGGTTCCAGGTGGAACACTTTTTGGTTTCAGGTAGAACCCCTTTAGGTTCCATGTAGAACTCTCTGTGGAAAGGGTTCTACATGGAACCCCAAAAAGATCTACATGTAACAAAAAAGGGTTCTTCAAAGGGTTCTCCTATGGGGACAGCTGAAGAACCCTTTAAGGTTCTAGATAGCACCTTTTTTTCTACGAGTGTAATATCCTCTAATCAGGAAGTTACTTTAAATTATTGCATAATATACAGTATTTTGAAAGCAACTTGTTTGTTGCTTGGCATCCATCGCATTGGCTGGATCAATTATGCTATAAGGAGAAATTATTGCGTGGTTAAAAAGTAAAAACTGCTAATTAATTTCATGGAGCATGAATACAGATATTGGTGAAACACCTAAAGCTGAAATCCTTAATGGTGAAACTGCCACTGTAACAGTACTGCTTCCGTCCCTCTCCTCGCCCCGAACCAGGGACCCGTTGCACACATCATGTAACGCTCGTCCTCCTCCTCGTCTGAGGATGAGCAACGATCGGACCAATATGCAGCGTAGTGTGAATACATCTTGATTTATTTAAAGAAAGACGAACACTAAGAACACTTGACAAAATACAAAATAACAAATCGACGTGAACAGACCTGTACTTGAGAACATAAAACAAGAACGCACAAACAAGAAGGAAACACACGAACGAACGAACGAAACAGTCCCGTGTTGCACAAACACTGACACAGGAATAATCACCCACCAACAAACAGTGAGAACAGCCTACCTTAATATGGTTCTCAATCAGAGGAAACTTAAAATCACTGCCCTGATTGAGAACCATATCAGGCTAGTTGAATGAACCCAACATAGAAACACATAACACATGCCCACCCCAACTCACGCCCTGACCATACTAAACAAAGACAAAACAAAGGAAATAAGGTCAGGAACGTGACAGAACCCCCCCCCCCCCCCAAGGTGCGGACTCCGGACGCAAAACCTGAACCTATATGGGAGGGTTTGGGTGGGCATCTGTCCACGGTGGCGGCTCTGGCTCTGGACGTGGTCCCCACCCACCATAGTTAATCCCCGCTTCCGTGGCCTCCTCCTAATGGCTAGCCACCATATTAACCCCACTGGATTAAGGGGCAGCACCGGACTGAGGGGCAGCACCGGACTGAGGGGGCAGCACCGGATTGAGGGGCAGCTCCGTTACTGAGGGCAGCTCGGACTGAGGGGCAAGCTCCGGACTGAGGGGCAGCTCCGGACTGAGGGGCAGCTCCGACTGAGTGACGGCTCTGGCAGGTAATGGCTGGCTGACGGCTCTGGCAGGTCATGGCTGGCTGACGGCTCTGGCAGGTCATGGCTGGCTGACGACTCTGGCAGGTCATGGCTGGCTGACGGCTCTGGCAGGTCATGGCTGGCTGACGGCTCTGGCAGGTCATGGCTGGCTGACGGCTCTGGCAGGTCATGGCTGGCTGCGCTCTGGCAGGTCATGGCTGGCTGACGGCACTTGGCAGGTCATGGCTTGGCTGACGGCACTGGCAGGTCATGGCTGGCTGACCGCACTGGCAGGTCATGGCTGGCTGACGGCACTGGCAGGTCATGGCTGGCTGACGCACTGGCAGGTCATAGCTGCGGGCGGCTTCTGGCTGCTCCTGTCTGGCGGGCGGCTCTGGCTGCGTCCTGTCTGGCGGGCGGCTCTGGCTGCTCCTGTTGGCGGGGCTCTGGCTGCTCCTGTCTGGCGGGCGGCTCAGGCTGCTCCTGTCTGGCGGTTAGCTCTGGCTGCTCCTGTCTGGCGGGCGGCTTCTAGCGGCTCCTGTCTGGCGGGCGGCTCTAGCGGCTCCTGACTGACGGACGCTCTCTAGCGGCTCCTGACTGACGGACGGCTCTGAAGGCTCAGGACAGACGGGCGGCTCTGAAGGCTCGGACAGACGGGCGGCTTTGAAGGCTCAGGACAGACGGGCGGCTTTGAAGGCTCAGGACAGATGGGCGGCTTTGGAGGCTGAGGACGGGCAGTTCAGACGGCGCTGGGCAGACGGATAGCGCAGACGGCACTGGGCAGACGGGCAGTGCAGGCGGCTCTGGGCAGACGGGCAGTGCAGGCGGCACTGGGCAGACGGCAGACTCTGGCCGGCTGAGGCGCACAGTAGGCTGGTGCGTGGTGCCGGAACTGGTGGTACGGGGCTAAGGACATGCACCTCAAGGCTAGTGCGGGGAGCAGTAACAGGGTGCACAGGGCTCTGGAGACGCACAGGAAGCTTGGTGCGTGGTGCCGGAACTGGAGGTACTGGGCTGGAGACACCGCACCACAGGGAGAGTGCGTGGAGGAGGAACAGGGCTCTGGAGACACACAGGAAACCTGGTGCGTGGTGTTGGCACTGGTGGTACTGGGCTGGGGCGGGGAGGTGGCGCGGATATACGGACCGTGCAGGCGTACTGGCTCCCTTGAGCACAGAGCCTGCCCAACCTTACCTGGTTGAATGCTCCCGTAGCCCGACAGTGCGGGGAGGTGGAATAACCCCTCGTCCTCCTCCTCGTCCTCCTCGCTCGTCTGAGGATGAGCAAGGATCGGACCAATATGCAGCGTAGGCTGAATACATCTTGATTTATTTAAAGAAAGACGAACACGAAGAACACTTGACAAAATACAAAATAACAAATCGACGCGTGAACATAAAGTACCGGTGGTTTCCTGTTGAGACTACAAACAAAGAAATATAACCTAACTCCAGATTGACAGTCCTGTTAACATCATTTTGTTACACAATGACAATATAGCTTTGTTTCGAAAATGTGCATATTTAGCAGCAAAATTCGTAGGTTATACTATGTATCACTTTGTAGGGTTGGCCCACCCGCGAGCACCGGTCTTTAGCCCCACGCTATCTTGGCAGTTCTCATTGCCCTCACCTCGCGACCGCCTCGGCGTCCGCGGCCGGGCCGCTCTCCGGCCGCTCTCGCCTCAGGTACGCGGGCTCCCCGGCGCCGCCCAGCCGTCCTCGAACCTGTGCGCCCGGGTGGTTCGGTCCGTTTGCCTTGCTGGGCGCCGGTGCGTGCTGGCTGGTGGGCGGGCCGCGGCCTTCAGTCTCCCCCGTCCCTGCCCGCCATGATGGGCAGCCTGCTGTGGGTGGTCTTTCGGATGGGAGTTAAAACGGTGTCCACTGACTTCTGCGGTTTCAAAAGACCATGGCTTTCTGACGCAGTGGGGTTGCCGTGTTGGTAAAACTTCCACACTCTGGTCACCATCGGTACTCCATAATCAGTTAAATTGGCTCATTCATCCCCCTCCTCTCCCCTGTAACTATTCCCCAGGTCGTTGCTGCAAATGAGAACGTGTTCTCAGTCAACTTACCTGGTAAAATAACGGTAAAATAAAAATAAAAAAATAAAAATTGCACGCACGATAGAAGAGCAATTTTTTTAATTTATCATCCTGCGCGACGCTCCTCAGCTCAGCAACAAAAACAATAACAATGGTGGTGGGGCGGCCAGTGCTGCTGTTTCCCCCGACTGCAGATTCCATCTAAACGGTCAAAAACGGGTAAATCATCTGACATTACACAAATATGCTGTACTACAGAGATAAAACAAGTAGCAAAGCACACAAATTAGACTTCTTATCATGTACATTGCTATGGCAGAATTGTCCACACATTTCCATGGGAAATATGTCATTAGTATGTAAATTATACCTTTGACTGATTTACCAAATGCAGGAACAAGTAGCTGTAATGACAGTCTTTAAAGCTGGATTTAGGCCCCACACAATCTCCATACGAAAGAACTTTCCTCAAGAAGAAATTCAAAAAACTCCACTGTCTAAGACAGTCTTGAGCAGAGAAATCTTGAGCAGAGCAAAGGGATTCCTGGGAGAATTAATCTAGAGACAATGGTTACAATGCATATGTCCTCGTCATTTCTATCGTTTAAAAGGATCATTAGCGAAGAGAGGGTATGTTCCATCCTTTCCCTATTCATCTGTTTCATCACTTGTCACATACTGTAGATATTTTCCACCCCTCATCCCTCTAGCCCTCCATCCAATGTCGAGAACATAAATGAATCTGTTACCAATAGTTTGCAGCCCATCGCGGCTAATTTAGCGGTAACACTTTGAGAGATCAATCTTCCCTTCCAGATGACAAATTTGGCTAGTCACCTGTTCTGTTCAGCTAGTCCGCCGGTGCCATTCAATTTCACATTCTGTCTCTGTACCCCAGGCAGGCTCTCTCTCTCTCTCTCTTTCTATTTCTCTCTCTCTCTATAAATAGATATATCCCTCTCTCCCTCTCTTCTTATCCTTCCCTCTCTCCTTCTCTCCCACCCTCTACCCCTCACTCCTGTCTCTCTCTCTACCTCTCCCACCCTCCACTCTCTCTCCTTCTCGGTTTCTCTCTACATTCCCTCGCCCCCCTCTCTGTACCTAATCTAGAGGCTAATTACCACTAGAGGTGATGAAGGGACGCAGGTTTAAATTACACTACATTAATCAAACCGTCCTGAAACAACACATCATTTGAACACTCATTAGATTGAATTAAATGAAATTATCGAACCTTCCCTCTTTGCAGACTGGTCAGTTGATCTAAAGTCTATCTAGAAAACAGCCTGTCCAGGAAATGTACAAATAGTGGATCCTAAAACATGTAACTATCTCTGTCTGACACTACCATTAAGGGTAAATAAGAAGGCTAAATGATCATGCAGACTAAACAAAGTATGGTAAATAGTGTGTCCGAATGCAAATGCACCGAGTTGGCACTTGGCAGTCATGCCATGTATGCATGTATTGGTACTTTAGTTAATGTCGTCAGAGGGGATATGCATAATATCCTATTGTGGTGAGATAGCTTTGTCTGCCCTATTCACTGCCGGTTTTAATGCATCGCAGCTTGACAAATCCAGGAAATGAGACATTTGTTGCAACTGGGGTAAAGTCCCTTTAGGAACCATGCTATGAAACGCAGTACTGCAGACATCCGAGCCCGCCCCTACTGCTCCTGCCTTCATCTTCTCCCTACACCTCCTCCCTTAACCTCTTTTCATTAACAAAGCACAAAGCTTGCTGCTCAGTGCTCACATCTCCCCTGACTGAACAATGCCAATTCCTTGTGTGGTGTCCCCAACATGTAATCTATTGAATATGTAAATATTGCACATAAGCAAAAAAAACACTGCAGTTTACACAGATCTCTAACAGTCCTGTTCTGTTCTGACAGTCACATTTTGTTGTTTAAGGCTAGCTAGGGTAAGTCAATAGTCAAATTGAATCAAATGAAAGGTTTATCTTATTTATCTGAATAAAGTGTTAGCTGGCAGGTCTGCCAGACAAAATGGCTGTCATGTTTGATTAATAAACCAAATATATTTGCTACAAAAACTATTTCCTAATTAGAATGTGTCATTTGTTGATGTCCTGACAATGAAAACACAACATTTTAAAACCAAACGGAAGTAACTAAACTTCTCATTCAAAACTTCTCTATAAACACAAGCTTTAAGCTTTTTCTCCAAAAAACTTCTGGACACTGAACAGCCAAACTTCAAACGTCATATGGTGATGTGGAACGGAATTGAATGCTAAACAGAGAAAAAATGTCTTTGTTTCACACTGAGTGGTGATGTGATGTTTCCTCTGAAGGCTTGCTGGGAGCAGATGGCGATACAATGTGAGGACAGGGCCATTAGTGAAGTCTTCAGTGCTTTGGACACTTTGGAGCTGTCTGTTTAATAGGAGGATTGGGGACCACATGCACACGCATACACACACGCATACACACACACACGCATACACACACACGCATACACACACACGCACACATACACACACACACGCATACACACACACACACGCGCATACACACACATACAGGCACAACACACACACACCACACACACACACACACACACACACACACACACACACACACACACACACACACACACACACACACACACACACACACACACAGCACATACAGGCACACACACGCACAGGCACATACGCACACACACACACACACACACACACACACACACACACACACACACACACACACACACACACACACACACACACACAACACACACACACACACACACACACACACACACACACACACACACACACACACACACACGACACACAGCATGCCGGCATAAAGGCACACTCATACCCACACACACACGTACACATACTCACACACAGACTCTCACTGCCTGCAGGCATGAGCCAGCATCGTTATATGGCTACCGACCAGCCTCAGTCTGTAAAATGACATGCCCACAAAAGCTCACAGGTGGCCGAGAGGCAGAAACAGACAACCATTCCAGCATATTGGCGCCACATCTTTCCGCTTGTTTGTTTGCCATTGGCGTTGTCTAACTGTCTACATGAGCCATGTGCTGCCATCACAAACCACTTCACGACCAAACAGAACACACACAAATGTATGGGTTTGGAAAATGCAATGAAACCATGTAGCTGCATACATGGCCTCATTAGAATATGTGGAAATAGCAACATTTAACCGCTGAAGTTTAAATGTCACCCAATCTGACATATTATGTGACCGGAGGTGACATTACGCAGCTAGGCGAAGATACAACTCTAATCTCCACGGAGTAATGAGTTGGGAAATGAGGTTGTAATACAGTTGGATTACCACAGACTGTGTAAAGACTTTGAACTAAATCGTTGACTTTTGTGACTGTTATGCTTCATGAGGCCAGTGTCTATTTGTTGTGCAGCTCCCAACTGTGCCCTAACTGTGTTTTAGTCACAAACAAACAGCCACACAGCTTCCACGCAGAACATTTGGTTCTCCACTTAATAAAACATGTGTACTACTGTTTGTTTTTTTAGAATATCAATTGGATGTATTGCTTGACCGGTAAACTGTGAAAGGTCAACTCAGTAATTTGAAAAACATGAAGAAATACCACTGTATCGAAGTACTAAATTATTTATATAAAACAGAGTAGATACAGCAGATGGCTGGTACCGACGAAAGGATATTGATGTTGAGTTTAGGTTTAAACAATCAGACAGATTAGCCACTCAACCATTTTGCCATTTTGTAGTGGAGCTTGATGAGAGCTTCAAGTTCCTCAGTGTCCACGTCACTAAGGACCTATCATGGTCCAAACACACCAAGACAGTCGTCGTGAAGAGGGCATGATAATGCCTCCTCCTCTTCAGAATGCTGAAAATATTTGACATGGGCCCTCAGATCCTCAAAACGTTCTACAGCTGCACCATTGAGCTCATCTTGATTGGCTGCAGTGTGTATGGCCCAGTACATCGCTGGGGCCCGAACACCCTGCCATATCAGACGCTTTCAGAGGAAGGCCCTAAAAAGACTCCAGTCATAGATTGTCTCTCTGTTACCGCACGGTAAGCAGTACTGGAACGCCAAGTCTGGGACCAAAAGGCACCTGAACGGCTTCTACTCCCAAGACGTAAGAATGCTGAACAGTTAATCAAATGGCTACCCAGACAATTTATATGCATGGACACCCTTCATTATTTATTTCTTTATCTTAATTGTTTTGCATTGACTCCCTTGCACTGGCTCTATGCACACTCACTAGACTCTACCCACACACTCATACATACTACACTGACACACACACACTACATACGCTCACACAAACACACACACACACACTCACACTCAGACACACTTTCACACTTCACATACACTGCTGGTGCTCTGTTTATTATCTATCCTGATGGCCTAGTCACTTTTACCCCTACCCACCTGTGAATACTTTATTACCTCAATCACCTCAACTACCTCGTACCCCTGCACATTAACTCGTACTCGTACTCCTTGTACGTATGTAGCCTCGTTATTGTTTTTATTGTGTTACTCTTTCCTATTTTATTTAGCAAATATTTGTCTTACTTTTTAACCCCGCATTGTTGGGAACGGGCTCGTAAGTAAGCATTTCACTGTAAAGTCTACACCCGTTGTATTCGGCGCATGCGACCAATACAATTTGATTGGGACTGACTGGACAGTACAAAAGGAAGCAATATACAGGACTGATCAAGGCAGATTACAGATTACAGACGAAAATAGCATCAATAGGACAAACACATGGTTTTTGATATTTGGATAAACACATTTGGGAATAAAGCTGTAAAAGCAAAGTGCTCTTAAGCAACAGATTTTTTATGACTATGCTCTAAACACGTTTAAATGTCTCAATAAAACCTGGAATTGAACTTGAAATCTAGAAAATCACAAAGGCATTTAAGCACAACCTTTCTCTTTGCTTTTGATCTGATCAATATTAAATTGCCGTTTCAATCATTTGACATTATGTGCATGGACATCATTTGAGCAGTAAGTTCTCCCTGCTTATTTGGGTGGCGGTGCTCGGTCTGCACCCTGTACCTTAACTTTATTTTATTCATGCAGCGAAGGAGAGACAGAGAGGCAATAAGGATAAAGACCACTTAGCAGCAAAGTAAGAAGAATCCTGGTGATTGACGACATAAATGGAATACTAATCTGGGGTGTTGTTGTGAATATCTAGATTTCAGAGTCCATTATCTCTACACATTTAAGTAGGCTAATTACTATTTCAAGGACAAGGAGGATACAGTATCAACTTCTCCTAGTGAGATGGTTGTTATCCATTTTCAAACAAAGGACCGATGAAATAACCTCTGTATCCCCTTTTCTAACTATGGATTCAGGGATGGTGCATTACAGGACAAATGCGCATTATGGTGTTACAAAAAAATGTGGGCTTAATTCATTGCAACCTGATGCAACCTAAGCTTACTGCTCTATCTCTCTCTCTCTCTCTCTCTCTCTCTCTCGCTCTCTCGCTCTCTCGCTCTCTCTCGCTCTCTCTCTGTCTATATCCCTCTCACTCTCCCTCTCTTCTTTTTTCCTTCTATTTCACTCCGGGCACTCAGGAGGATGTGTGCCCATGCAGAAGCACAGTACAGACTTTTAAGGGGTCCGTCAGGAATGACTTTTCATATAAAGAGGTACAATTCAAAGAAATTATATTTTGTGTTTCTGCAGTGGAGATGGCCCACATGCATACATGAAATCCAGAACACGCACGCGCACGCGCACACACACACACACACCACACACCACACAACACACACACACACACACACACACACACACACACACACACACACACAGGATGTCGCTATTAAGCACTGGAATATATTGTGATGCAGTGATGATTTATTACAGTCTGACGGGGGAACAAAGCGACCCACTTGGAGGATAATTAGAAATGGGCTGAAACACGACATCATCAATGTTTACCCTCTTTTACACTTCTATAACTGTGATTACTTCTTCTTCTTTTTTGGTGCTAAATATTAACCAAAGTCAGATCGACGACGACACCTGCTAGAGGAGTCTAGACAGCGTAAAGTCTGAGGTACTGTTTGAGAATAGGTCATAAGGTCATAAAGTCATAAACATAGCACCACAAGGTCATAACACCCTAAGGTCATAGAACCATAAGGTCATAAGGTCACACAAAAACAGTATTATACTGTCCTACAATTGCATCAAACAAGTATTTTAACTTCAAGCTACCATCTAGGTCATTTTGACCCCAGAGGCATATTTTTGATCATAGCCCAAAGGTGGTTTATTCAATTGTTCCACATGTTGCAATGACTTTGTCAATCGACTTGTTCCCAACAAATCTAAATCATTGCTTAGTGTTTCGGTATCAAGTCCTTTAGGGTGATTTCGACCCCAGCCAAAAACACCCAATTCTGCCTATAGTAATTTTATAAATAGGACATTTATTTGAATCTAGGTTTCTCTGGAGACATAATTACAAGTTATCCATACCCCCAGAGGGTGAAGTGGGACCTGTATCAGTGATTTTGACCAGATAGACAGATCATCTGCACAGATATGTACTCGCCTGAGATGTACTCGCCTAAGATTGTACTTTTCTATACCATGTATCGTATGACTGTGTACAAAACCAAAATCACCTTATTTTTGTGCATATAAAATATTCCAAGTGTATACAAAGTATGACAATGGTATAAATACTTGCAATTCAGACCTCTGATATGCTCTGAATCTACATACTGTACAGTAACTAGCTGTATTGGTGTATATTCTCAGAAAAGTAGTTATTCCAGGGCAAATCTAAAAAAGTATTTATTTGAATCCAGGTTTTGTTTCGAGACATACTATTAAGTTGTTTATACTTTTATACCCTTATTTTACCAGGTAAGTTGACTGAGAACACATTCTCATCAATATAGCAACGACCTGACTAGAATACAGTATATACTGTACACATGAAATTAGTAAAACAGTGCAGATGTCACGCCCTGACCATAGAGAGCCCTCGAGGTTCTCTATGGTGTAATAGGTCAGGTCGTGACTAGGGGGGTTTCTAGGTAGTATATTTCTATGTTGGTGTGTGTGTATGGTTCCCAATTGGAGGCGGCTGATAATCGTTACCTCTAATTGGGGGTCATACTTAGTGTGTCCTTTTTCCCACCTGCTATGGGGGATATTGTTGTGTATGAGTGCCTATGTGCGCTATGTATTTCACGATCGTTCTATCTTTGCTGTTTTGGAAGTTTCACTGTCATTCAAATGTGGAACTCTACTCACGCTGCGCCTTGGTGCAATTATTCATACGACGGCCGTGACAGCAGAGAATCAGTGCTATCCGGGATGCTTAGATGTTGCCACATTGGATTTTTTTGTGACCACAGAGAGTCAGGACATCTGTTTAACGTCCCGTCCGAAAGACAGATTTTGTCATCAGAGGATGGAGAGGGACCTGTATTAATGATTCTGACCAGATAGACAGATCACCTGCAGAGATGGAGAACCTTAATGTACTCGCCTATGACTATAACTGTGTAACTAAATTTGACCAGATCTCCAGACTGAGTAAAGGATCTATGTTCTTCAAGATGTTCAAACGTACAATCTGGCCTTGTACTATCTCCACCCGGCACAGCCAGAAGAGGACTGGCCACCCCTCAGAGCCTGGTTCCTCTCTAGGTTTCTTCCTAGGTTCCGGCCTTTCTAGGGAGTTTTTCCTAGCCACCGTGCTTCTACTGTTCATCTACATTGCTTGCTCTTTGGGGTTTTCTCCTGGGTTTCTGTATAGCACTTTGTGACATCTGTTGATGTGAAAAGGGCTTTATAAATCCATTTTATGTATTGATTGACCATGTACAAAATCTAAATTACCTCAGATATATGCTTAGTTGCAGTCAATACAGCTCATAAAGGTATGTCAGTGTTAAGCATCCTTGGTAAAACAGAAACCAGCTACCCTTAAATGTACACATACGGGGTGCATTTTCACACAGGTTTTAGCCCAGTGTTTTACCCAAAATGCAGAAACATTTGTTTCCATGCTGGCCAGCACCCGTGTCTCACTGCACTCTTATAACTAAACAAAGAAAAGGCTTATATTTCTTGCTTCATATATGGCACCCCTAAAGGTTCTATATAGGAACCAATTTTGGTTTATATTTTTCTAGGAGTGTGGGCCATGGCTCCGGCGGACCTGCTCTTACCTGGGACCAAAGCCAGGCCACTGGTACTTTTCACCTTGCATTTACATCACAATGGCTAACTGTGAACTTTAACACCTTCTCACAAAGCAACTGTTTTGATTATGCAGAGGTTGTTGATTCTGCTCTTCATAAGTCCTCACTGTCAGCTCTAGCTATGGAAACATAATTTCCCTATTATAACATAATGGTGTATACACTAGTGTCACACTGGTGTTACAGTTGAAAAGCAGCATTAATGCTGTGTTAGTGTGTATTATCAGAAGAAAAAAAATATTATACCGAAAATGTTTTATAAATACCAGAATTCCTATTATATCCTCCAATATTCTATATGTGTAACTTATTATGCTATTTTGGGTGCTAAACCATTCAGTTTGAAGTGAATTTGAGGATTTGGGTATGCTTTTTGAAACATCCTCTCATAGGCTGTACCAGCATTGTTTCAATAACAGCAATGCTAATGCTGACTGTGGGGTAAGTTACGTTTAAAAAACGAAGCCATATTTTTGGTCAATGTCTCCCAGGACCACTTTTTTCAAGTGAATTTAATCACTTTTTGTCTGTAAAATTCTGTATATTTTAAATGTTGTTCAAATGACTTAAATGTAATGTAAATGTAACTGCCTCTTAAAATGGCAGTCATTGGTACCACATAAATATTATAAAATAAATATTTACTTTAAAATTCTGCAAATTAAATGATAATTTAATCAAATGATGGTAAATATGTTTTTTTTTGTATTATTGTTTATTACACATTGGAAAACAGCTGCACATTTTCTAAAGAATATGCAAATTAAATGTAATTTGGCTAAAATAAGAGTCTGTTTTGGTCATTTTTTATTTCAGATAACATTAATTACATGTGTAATGATGTTTTGATAAGAAATGAGTTGATATTTTGTGATTGTTGCTTTTTACAAAAGTTTATTCTTGGGGTCAAAATGACCCCAGTTGGCAATCGATGTATGTAAAATATAGTAGTAGCTTGAGGGTTAAATGTGTAACAGTAATGGTATAATGTAAATGTATGTCACAACTTGTCATTTAGAAGTAATAGTATATTAATAAAGGATATATACTGTATATAGTTATTTTAGTTACTTTACACACTTTGCCAAATGTGCATTTAATTGTCCTATACCACCTTACATTCAAATATTCAGGAACTGACCTCCAAGACAAACATTCATTCTGTGATTCATTTTAAAGTGTCCCCTCTCAGCATATCAGAAAAAGCAGGTCAGAAAAGAAATATTTAACCATTTAACCTTTGTAGAGGAGAGATCCTTGAATTCCTCCTAGTTTAGACACACATAGGCCTATAGCCAGGCTTTGCTTCAACACTCATCGGGGAGAGAGGAGGTACAGTAATATTTAATAGGCTAAAATCTCCACTGCTATTTCTCTGGAGGATACGGTGCCTCAATTCATATCTGAGTCCTTGGAAGAAAAGTTATTACTGGGCTTTCGTCCCAAATGGCACCCTATTCCATACATGGGCCCTGGTCAAAAGTAGTGCACTCTGTAGGGAATAGGGTGCCATTTGCACGATTCTGAGCTGTGACATTCCATTGGTCCAGCTACATTGGAATGGCCCGACTCTGTTGGGATGATGAGCACAGAAAGCTTCCTTCCACTTAACCATGAAGGAGATGCATAGATAGTACTGCCAATGTGTGGCATGATGTACTTTTACACACTTAAATGTTGAGGCTCAAAATGCAGCCGTGCACCGTAAGTGTACAGTAAATTAGGTAATGTACCACAGCCACCAGAGCCGCAGGAAAACCTGTTGCGAGACAAGCATTTACCCCAGTTGTTTTCAATCTGGTGTTGCGCCGCCACACCACTTTCAAAGCAGCAACACCAAACACGTTTACCAGACATATTCATTAGTTTATATCATATATATGTTTTTGCAATGGAAAAGAAAGCAGGCAAGTTATTGGACAAGTTGACATGGCACCTCCCCCACCTAGATGTTCTTTACCATTCGGCCATCAGATTTTCCACCAATGCTCCTTATAGGACACATCACTGCACTCTATACTCCTCTGTAACCTGGTCATCTCTGTATACCCGTCGCAAGTCCCACTGGTTGATGCTTATTTATAAAAACCCTCTTATGCCTCACTCCCTCCTATCTGAGATATCTACTGCAGCCCTCATCCTCCACATACAACACCTGTTCTGCCCGTCACATTCTGTTAAAGGTCCCCAAAGCACACACATCCCTGGGTCGCTCGTCTTTTCAGTTCTCTGCAGCTAGCGACTGGAACGAGCTGCAACAAACACTCAAACGTGACAGTTTCATCTCAATCTCTTCATTCAAAGACTCAATCATGAACACTCTTACAGACAGTTGTGGCTGCTTGGCGTGATGTATTGTTGTCTCTACCTTCTTGCCCTTTGTGCTGTTGTCTGTGACCAATAATGTTTGTACCATGTTTTGTGCTACTACCATGTTGTGTTGCTACCATAATGTGTTGTCATGTGTTGCTGCCTTGCTATGTTGTTGTCTTAGGCCTCTCTTTATGTAGTGTTGTGTTGTCTCTCTTGTCATGATGTATGTTTTGTCCTATATTTATATTTTTATTTAATTTTTTTAATCCCAGCCCCCGTCCCCGCAGGAGGCCTTTTGCCTTCTGGTAGGCCGTCATTGTAAATAAGAATTTGTTCTCAACTGACTTACCTAGTTAAATTAACGTTAAACAAACAAACAAATACTATTCAACTATTGCTGTATATATTCTGTCCTACTGTCACACCCTGGCCTTAGTTATCTTTGTTTTCATTATTATTTTAGTTAGGTCAGGGTGTGACATGGGGTATGTATGTGTTTTTGTAGTGTCTAGGGGTTGTTGTATGTGTATGGGGCAGTGTCTAGTGTAGTTGTCTATGTAAGTCTATGGTTGCCTGAGTGGTTCTGTCACGATCGTGTGGAGGAGAGACGGACCAAAACGCAGCATGTGGAAAATAAGCCATCTTCTTTTATTTTTACTACGAAGATGAACATGAAACGAAACACTATTACAAACTATACAAAAACAACAAACGACCGTGAAGCTATAAACGTAGTGCGCGCACGCACGCACGCACGCACGCACGCACGCACGCACGCACGCACGCACGCACGCTACAAACGTTCAACATAGACAATTCCCCACAAACCACTAAAAGCCTATGGTTCTTAAATATGGCTCCCAATCAGAGACAACAAAACCAGCTGTCTCTAATTGAGACCCAATTCAGGCAACCATAGACTTCCTAGATACCTACACTCAACCATAGACACAGCTAGACTACTATACTAAACATAAACCCAAACTACTCTAATAAAACCCCCTAAACTTACAACCACCCTAGACACTACAAAACACATACATTCCCCATGTCACACCTGACCTACCAAAAATAATTAAGAAAACAAAGAATACTAAGCCAGGGCGTGACAGGTTCTCAATCAGAGACAGATGTCTTTCATTTGTCTCTGATTGGGAGCCATATTTAAGACAGCCATAGGCATCATGCGTTTGTGGTAATTGTCTATGTCGATGTTCTATGTTGCATGTGTGCACTTAGTTCTTCTTAGCTTCACGATCGGTTGTTTTGTTCATTTTGTAAGTGTTTGTTTTTTCCTTCATTAAAAGAAGATGTCTTATTTTTCACACGCTGCCGTTTTGGTCCTCCATTCAAAGTCAAGACGATCGTGACAGAATTACCCACCAAGACGGGACCAAGCAGTGTGTCAAGTGCAACAGGAGCAAGTCACACAGATTTATGGCAATGGGAGCAGGATCTGGGCTACACTATGGGAGAGATCGACAGGTGGCGATCGACCAGGCGAGTGCCGGAGCCCACCTGGGATTCTCTGGCGCAGTGCGAGGAGGGATACCGGCGAATGGAGGCAGCACGAAGACGCGGTAGAAGCCTGTGAGTCAGCCCAAAACATTCTTGGGGGAGGCTAAAAGGGAGTGTGGTGAAGTCAGGTAGGAGACCTGCGCATACTCCCTGTACTTACCGTGAGAAGCGAGAGTACGGGCAGACACCGTGTTACGCAGTAGAGCGCATGGTGTCTCCTGTACGTGTTCATAGCCCGGTGCGGGTTATTCCACCTCCCCGCACTGGCAGGGCTAGATTGGGATTGAGCCGGATGTCATGAAGCCGGCCCAACGCATCTGGCCACCAGTGCGTCTCCTCGGGCCGGCTTACATGGCACCAGCCTTACGCATGGTGTCCCCGGTTCGCCTACTAGCCCGGTGCGGGTTATTCCACCTCCCCGCACTGGTCGGGCGACGGGGAGCATACAACCAGGTAAGGTTGGGCAGGCTCAGTGCTCAAGGGAGCCAGTACGCCTGCACGGTCCGTATTTCCGCCCACCTCCCGCCCCAACCCAGTACCACCAGTGCCTACACCACGCACCAGGCTTCCTGTGCGTCTCCAGAGCCCTGTTCCTCCTCCACGCACTAGCCGTATGGTGCGTGTCTCCAGCCAGTACCACCAGTTCCGGCACCACGCACCAAGCTCCTGTGCGTCTCCAGAGTCCTGTGCTCCTGTTGCTGCTCCCCGCACTACCCTGAGATGCGTGTCCCCCCCGGTACCACCAGTTCCGGCACCACGCACTAGGCCTAATGTGCGTCTCCAGGTCCAGTATGCCTGTCCTTCTCCCCGCCACTAGCCTTCAGGTGCATGTCCCCAGCCCGTACCACCAGTTCCGTCACCACGCACCAGGCCTACAGTGCGCCTCAGCCGGCCAGAGTCTGCCGTCTCCCAGCGCGCCTGAGCTGCCCAGTCTGCCCAGCACCGTCTGAGCTGCCGTCTGACAGCACCGTCTGAGCTGCCGTCTGCCAAGCACCGTCTGAGCTGCGCGTCTGCCAAGCACCGTCTGAGCTCGCGTCTGCCAAGCACCGTCTGAGCTGCGCTTGCCAAGCACGTCTGAGCTGCCCGTCTGCCAAGCACCGTCTGAGCTGCCCGTCTGCCAAGCACCGTCTGAGCTGCCCGTCTGCCAAGCCACCGTCTGAGCTGCCCGTCTGCCAAGCACCGTCTGAGCTGCCCGTCTGCCAAGCCCCGTTCTGAGCTCCCGTCATGCAGCACGCAGGCCGCTGCAGCACCGTCTGAGCTGCCCGTCTGCCAGCACCGTCTGAGCTGCCGTCTGCAAGCACCGTCTGAGCTTGCCCGTCTTGCCAAGCACCGTCTAGGCTGCCCGTTGCAAGCACCGTCTGAGCTGCCCGTCTGCCAAGCACGTCTGAGCTCCCGTCTGCCAAGCACCGTCTGAGCTGCCCGTCTGCCAAGCACCGTCTGAGCTGCCCGTCTGCCAAGCACCGTCTGAGCTGCCCTCTGCCAAGCACCGTCTGACTGCCCGTCTGCCAAGCACCGTCTAGCTGCCCGCTCTGCCAAGCACCGTCTGAGCTGCCCGTCTGCCAAGCACCGTCTTTGAGCTGCCCGTCTGCCAAGCACCGTCTGAGCTGCCCGTCTGCCAAGCACCGTCTGAGCTGCCCGTCTTGTCCCGAGCGCTAGAGCCGTCCGCCGACAGGACAGCCGAGCGTCCAGACAGATCAGCCCGAGCCGTCGCCAGACAGATCAGCCGAGCCGTCCCCCAGACAGGATCAGCCCGAGCCGTCCGCCAGACAGGATCAGCCCGAGCCGTCCGCCAGCCATGGCACGCCCGAGCCGTCCGCCAGCCATGAGCACCCGAGCCGTCCGCCAGCCATGAGCAGCCCGAGCCGTCCGCCAGCCATGACAGCCCGAGCGTCCGCCAGCCATTGAGCAGCCCAGCCGTCGCCCAGCCATGAGCAGCCCGAGCCGTCCGCCAGCCATGAGCAGCCCGAGCCGTCCGCCACCATAGCAGCCCGAGCCGTCCGCCAGCATGAGCAGCCCGAGCCGTCCGCCAGCCATGAGCAGCCCGAAGCCGTCCGACCATGAGCAGCCCGAGCCGCCCACATGAGCAGCCCGAGCCGTCCGCCAGCCATGAGCAGCCGACCGTCCGCCAGCATGAGCAGGCCCGAGCCGTCGCCAGCCATGAGCAGCCCGATCCGTCGCCAGCCATGAGCAGCCCGAGCCGTCCGCCAGCCATGAGCAGCCCGATCCGTCCGCCAGCCATTGGAGCAGCCCGGATCCGTCCGCCAGCCATGAGCAGCCGATCCGTCCGCCAACCATGAGCAGCCCGATCCGTCCGCCAGCCATGAGCAGCCAGATCCGTCGCCAGCCATAGCAGCCACCGACCGCCAGCCTGCCACCAAGATCCGTCCGCCAGCCAGAGCAACCAATCCGTCCGCCAGCCATGAGCAGCCAGATCCGTCAGCCAGCCATGACAGCCAGATCCGTCAGCCAGCCATGAGCTGCCGTCCCTCAGCCGGAGCTGCCCCTCAGTCCGGAGCTGCCCTCAGTCCCGGAGCTACCCTCAGTCCGAGCAACCCTCAGTCCGGAGCTACCCATCCGTCGGCGCCCTCTGGGATGGTCTTCAGTCCGGGACTTGCTACAAGGGTCGCCGCTCCAGAGGCGCCACCAAAGCGGGTATTGACAATGGTGGAGTGGGGCCACGTCCCGCACCGAGCCGCCGCCATAATAAGGCCCACCCCGGACCCTCCCCTTTTATGTCTGGTTGTGCGGTCGGAGTCCGCACCTTTGGGGGGGGGTACTGTCACACCCTGGCCTTAGTTATCTTTGTTTTCATTATTATTTTAGTTAGGTCAGGGTGTGACATGGGGTATGTATTTGTTTTTGTAGTGTCTAGGGGTTSTTGTATGTGTATGGGGCAGTGTCTAGTGTAGTTGTCTATGGTTGCCTGAGTGGTTCTCAATCAGAGACAGATGTCTTTCATTTGTCTCTGATTGGGAGCCATATTTAAGGCAGCCATAGGCATCATGCGTTTGTGGGTAATTGTCTATGTCGATGTTCTATGTTGCATGTGTGCACTTAGTTCTTCTTAGCTTCATGATCGGTTGTTTTGTTCATTTTGTAAGTGTTTGTTTTTTCCTTCATTAAAAGAAGATGTCTTATTTTTCACACGCCGCGTTTTGGTCCTCCATTCAAAGTCAAGACGATCGTGACACCTACAAATTCTACAGATATACTAAATATTTTATCCACATACTGACCATAATGTCTATATTGCCTTAACATCCCATCACATACAGTACCAGTCAAAGGTTTGGACACCTACTAATTCCAGTGTTTTTCTTTATTTTTACTATTTTGTACATTGTAGAATAATAGTGAAGACATAAAAATTATGAAATAACACATATGGAATCATGTAGTAACCTAAAGTGTTAAATAAATCTAAATATATTTCATTTATTTGAGATTCTTCAAAGTAGCTAACCTTTGCCTTGATGGCAGCTTTGCACACTTGGCATTATCTCAACCAGCTTCATGAGGTAGTCACCTGGAAGGCATTTCAATGAACAGGTGTGTCTTGTTAAAAGTACATTTGTGGAATTTCTTTCCTTAATGTGTTTGAGCCAATCAGTTGTGTTGTGACAAGGTAGGGGTGGTATACAGAGGATAGCCCTATTTGGTAAAAGACCAAGTCCATATTATGGCAAGAACAGCTCAAAATAGTAAAGAGAAACGACAGTCCATCATTACTTTAAGACATGAAGGTCAGTCAATACGGAAAATGTCAAGAACTTTTAAAGTTTCTTCAAATGCAGTCGCAAAAACCATCAAGCGCTATGATGAAACTGGCTGTCATGAGGACTGCCACAGGAAAGGAAGACCCAGAAGTACCTCTGCTGCAAAGGATAAATTAATTAGAGTTAACTGCACCTCAGATTGCAGCCCAAATAAATGCTTCACAGAGCATTTAGACACATCAAATGTTCAGAGGAGACTGGTGATCAGGCATTCATGGTCGAATTGCTGCTAAAGGACACCAATAAGAAGAGACCTGCTTGGTCAAAAACACGAGCAATGGATATTAGACCGGTGGTAATTTGTTCTTTGGTCTGATGAGTCCAAATTTGAGTAGGTGAATGGATGATCTCCGCATGCGTGGTTCCCACTGTGATGCCAGGAGGAGAAGGTGTGAATGTGCGGGGGTGCTTTGCTGGTGACACTGTCAAATATTTATTTAGAATTCAAGGCTTAAAACCACTTAACCAGCATGGCTACCACAGCATTCTGCAGCAATATGCCATCCCATCTGGTTTATGCTTAGTGGGCTATCATTTGGTTTTTAACAGAACACACCTCCAGGCTGTGTAAGGGCTATTTGACAAGAAGGAGAGTGATGGAGTGCTGCATCAGATGATCTGGCCTCCACAATCACCCGACCTCAACCCAATTGAGATGGTTTGGGATGAGTTGGG
>NC_036852.1:8322668-8335865 GCF_002910315.2 Salvelinus sp. IW2-2015
CTAATTCCAGTGTTTTTCTTTATTTTTACTATTTTGTACATTGTAGAATAATAGAAGACATAAAAATTATGAAATAACACATATGGAATCATGTAGTAACCTAAAGTGTTAAATAAATCTAAATATATTTCATTTATTTGAGATTCTTCAAAGTAGCTAACCTTTGCCTTGATGGCAGCTTTGCACACTTGGCATATCTCAACCAGCTCATAGGTAGTCACCTGGAAGGCATTTCAATGAACAGGTGTGTCTTTTAAAAGTACATTTGTGAATTTCTTTCCTTAATGTGTTTGAGCCAATCAGTTGTGTTGTGACAAGGTAGGGGTGGTATACAGAGAATAGCCCTATTTGGTAAAAGACCAAGTCCATATTATGCAAGAACAGCTCAAAAATAGTAAAGAGAAACGACAGTCCATCATTACTTTAAGACATGAAGGTCAGTCAATACGGAAAAATGTCAAGAACTTTTAAAGTTTCTTTCAAATGCAGTCGCAAAAACCATCAAGCGCTATGATGAAACTGGCTGTCATGAGGACTGCCACAGGAAAGGAAGACCCAGAAGTACCTCTGCTGCAAAAGGATAAAATTAATTAGAGTTAACTGCACCTCAGATTGCAGCCCAAATAAATGCTTCACAGAGCATTTAGACACATCAAATGTTCAAGAGAGGAGACTGCGTAATCAGGCATTCATGGTCGAATTGCTGCTAAAGGACACCAATAAGAAGGACCTGCTTGGTCAAAAAACCACGAGCAATGGATATTAGACCGTGGTAATTTGTTCTTTGGTCTGATGAGTCCAAATTTGAGTAGGTGAATGGATGATCTCCGCATGCGTGGTTCCACTGTGATGCCAGGAGGAGAAGGTGTGAATGTGCGGCGGGTGCTTTGCTGGTGACACTGTCAAATATTTATTAGAATTCAAGGCTAAAACCACTTAACCAGCATGGCTACCACAGCATTCTGCAGCAATATGCCATCCCATCTGGTTATGCTTAGTGGGACTATCATTTGGTTTTTAACAGAACACACCCTCCAGGCTGTGTAAGGGCTATTTGACAAGAAGGAGAGTGATGGAGTGCTGCATCAGATGATCTGGCCTCCACAATCACCCGACTCAACCCAATTGAGATGGTTTGGGATGAGTTGGACTGCAGAGTGAAGGAAAAGCAGCCAAAAAGTGCTCAGCATATGTGGGAAACTCCTTTAAGACTGATGGAAAAGCATTTCTCATGAAGCTGGTTGAGAGAATGGCAAAGTGTGCAAAACTGTCATCAAGGCAAAGGGTGGGTACTTTGAAGAATCTAAAAAACATTTTGTTTGTTTAACCTCTCTAGGGTACGTGGGACGCTAACGGTCCCACCTGACCAACATCCAGTGAAAGTGCAGGGCGCCAAATTCAAACAACAGAAATCTCATAATTAAAATTCCTTAAACATACATGTATTATACACCATTAAAGATAAACTTGTTTGTTAATCCCACCACAGTGTCCGATTTCAAGAAGGCTTTACGACAAAAGCATACCATGCGATTATGTTAGGTCAGTACCTAGTCACAAAAAACACAGCCATTTTTCCAGCCAAAGAGAGGAGTCACAAAAAGCAGAAATAGAGATAAAATGAATCACTAACCTTTGATGTCTTCATCAGATGACACTCATAGGACTTCATGTTACACAATACATGTATGTTTTGTTCGATAAAGTTCATATTTATATCCAAAAATCTCAGTTTACATTGGCGCGTTATGTTCAGTAGTTCCAAAACATCCAGTGATTTTGCAGAGAGCCACATCAATTTACAGAAATACTCATAATAAACATTGCTAAAAGATACAACTGTTATGCATGGAATTTTAGATCCGCTTCTCCTTAATGCAACCGCTGTGTCAGATTTAAAAAAAAAACTTTACAGAAAAAGCACACTGTGCAATAATCTGAGTACAGCGCTCAGACACAAAATCAAGCCATACAGATGTCCGCCATGTTGTGGAGTCAACAGAAGCCAGAAATAGCATTATAAATCTTCACACCTTTGATGATCTTCATCAGAATGCACTCCCAGGAATCCCAGTTCCACAAAAAATGTTTGTTTTGTTCGATGAAGTCCATCATTTATGTCCAAATACCTCCTTTTTGTTCACACGTTTAGCCCAGTAATCCAAATTCATGAGGCGCGATCACTAGGTCCAGACGAAAAGTCAAAAAGTTCCGTTACAGTCCGTAGAAACATGTCAAACGATGTATAGAATCAATCTTTAGGATGTTTTTAACATAAATCTTCAATAATGTTCCAACCGGAGAATTCCTTTGTCTTCAGAAATGCAATGGAACGCAAGCTAACTCTCACATGAACGCGCGTGGTCAACTCATGCCACGCTGGCAGACCTCTGACTCATTCAGCTCTCATTCCCCCCTCCTTCACAGTAGAAGCCTCAAACAAGGTTCTAAAGACTGTTGACATCTAGTGGAAGCCGTGGGAAGTGCAATATGACCCCACTTCCACTGTATCTTGGATAGGTAAAGAGTTGAAAAACCACAAACCTCAGATTTCCCACTTCCTGGTTGGATTTTTTCTCTGGTTTTTGCCTGCCATATGAGTTCTGTTATACTCACAGACATCATTCAAACAGTGTTAGAAACGTCAGAGTGTTTTCTATCCACATCTAGTAATAATATGCATATCCTAGCATCTGGGCCTGAGTAGCAGGCAGTTTACTCTGGGCACACTTTTCATCCGGACGTGAAAATACTGCCCCCTACCCCAAAGAAGTTAACACTTTTATTGAACTTTTGACTGGTACTGTATATATTTTTATACTCTGAACTCCGACATTGCTCGTTCTAATATTTATATATTTCTTAATTCCACTTTTAGATCTATATGTATTGTTGTGAATTTTTAAATATTACTGCACTGCTGGAGCTAGGAACACAAGCAGTTCGCTACACCCACAATAGCATCTGCTAAATATGTGGATGCGACTGATAAAATTTGATTTGATTTGACTTGATTTCTTTCTTTGCTCACGCTCCTCTCAAGTCTGTGGAATCTGACTTTGTGGCTGTGTTATCTCATGGAAACTCTCCTTTTCTGCCTGCCTGGTCTCCTGCCTCATAATAGAATGAACACACATGTTCATGGAAAACAAGGTACAGCTGAAGTCTGAAGTTTACATACACCTTAGCCAAATACATTTAAACTCAGCTTTTCACAATTCCTGACAATAAATCCTAGTAAAAATCCCCTGTTTTAGGTCAGTTAGGATTACCACTTTATTTTAAGAATGTGAAATGTCAGAATAATAGTAGAGAGAATTATTTATTTCAGCTTTTATTTCTTTCATCACATTCCCAGTGGGTCAGAAGTTTACATACACTCAATTACAATTGGTAGCATTGCCTTTAAATTGTTTAACTGTGGGTCAAACATTTTGGGTAGCCTTCCACAAGCTTCCACAATAAATTGGGTGAATTTTGGCCCATTCCTCCTGACAGAGCTGGTGTAACTGAGTCAGGTTTGTAGGCCTCCTTGCTCCCACATGCTTCTTCAGTTTCTGCCCACAAATGTTCTATAGGATTGAGGTCAGGGCTTTGTGGTGGCCACTCAAATACCTTGACTTTGTTGTCCTTAAGCCATTTTGCCACAACTTTGGAAGTATGCTTGGGGTCATTTCCATTTGGAAGACCCATTTGCAACCAAGCTTAACTCCTGACTGATGTCTTGAGATGTTGATTTCAATATATCCACATCATTTCTCCATCTCTCATGATGCCATCTATTTGTGAAGTGCACCAGCTCCTCTCTGCAGCAAATCACCCCCACAACAGGATGCTGCCACCCTCGGGATGGTGTTCTTCAGCTTGCAAGCCTCCCCTTTTTCCTCCAAACATAAAAATGGTCATTATGGCCAACAGTTCTATTTTTGTTTCATCAGACCAGAGGACAATTCTCCAAAAAGTACAATCTTTGTCCCATGTGCAGTTGCAAACCGTAGTCTGGCATTTTAATGGCGGTGTCGAAGCAGTGGCTTCTTCCTTGCTGAGCGGCTTTCAGGTTATGTCGATATAGGACTTTTTTACTGTGGATATAGATACTTTTGTACAGGTTTCCTCCAGCATCTTCACAAGGTCCTTTGCTGTTGTTCTGGGATTGATTTGCAATTTTTTCCCACCAAAGTACGTTCATCTCTAGGAGACAGAACGCGTCTCCTTCCTGAGCGGTATGACGGCTGCGTGGTCCCATGGTGTTTATACTTGCGTACTATTGTTTGTACAGATGAATGTGGTACCTTCAGGCATTTGGAAATTGCTCCCAAGGATGAACCAGAGTTGTGGAATTCAACAACAACAAAAAATCTGAGGTCTTGGCTGATTTCTTTTGATTTTCCATGATGTCAAGCAAAGAGGCACTGAGTTTGAAGGTAGGCCTTGAAATACATCCACAGGTACACCTCCAATTGACTCAAATTATGTCAATTAGCCTATTAGAAGCTTCTAAAGCCATGACATCATTTTCTGGAATTTCCCAAGCTGTTTAAAGGCACAGTCAACTTAGTGTATGTAAACTTCTGAACCACTGGAATTGTGATACAGTGAATTATAAGTGAAATAATCTGTCTGTAAACAATTGTTGGAAAAATTACTTGTCATGCACAAAGTACATGTCCAAACCGACTATAGTTTGTTAACTTGTTTGGGATAAGGGGCAGCATTTTCACTTTTGAATGAATAGCATGCCCAGAGTGAACTGCCTCCTACTCAGTCCCAGATGCTAATATATGCATATTATTAGTAGTATTGGATAGAAAACACTCTGAAGTTTCTAAAACTGCTTGAATGATGTCTGTGAGTATAACATAACTAATATGGCAGGCAAAAACCTGAGAAAAAATCCCAACAGGAATTTGGAAATCTGAGGTTTGTAGTTTTTGAACTCACCCCTATCGAATACACAGTGGGATATGGGTTATTTTTCACTTCCTAAAGCTTCCACTAGATGTCAATGGTCTTTAGAACGTGGTTTCAGGCTGCTCATGTGAAGGGGGGCTGGATGGGAGCTGTTTTACTAAGGGGTCTGCCTACAGCCTCGTTCTCAGTCATGCGCTTTCACTTGAGAGGTTGCTCTCGTTCCATTGCAATTCTACAGACAATGGAATTCTCCGGTTGGAACAGTATTGAACTTTTATGATAAAAACATCCTAAAGATTGATTATATACTTAGTTTGACAAGTTTCTTCGACCTGTAATATAACTTTTTGAACGTTTCGTCCGAATGGACCAGATCACGCTTTTGGATTGTTTACCAAACGCCCTAACAAAAGACGGACATAAATGGACATAAATGATGGACATTATCGAACAAAACAAGCATTTTTTGTGGAACTGTGATTCCTGGGAGTGCATTCTGATGAAGATCATCAAAGGTAAGTGAATATTTATATATGAATAATATGAATAATGTTGACTACCCAACATGGCGTATATTTCTCTGGCTGGTTTGGGCTCTGAGCGCCTTTCTCAGATTATGCTTTTTCCGTAAAAAAAATAAAAAATCTGACACAGCGGTCGCATTAAGGAGAAGTGTATCTAAAGTTTCATGTATAATAGCTGTATTTTCATCAACATTTATTATGAGTATTTCTGTGAATTCGTGTGGCTCTCTGCAATATCACTGCATGTTTTTGAACTACTGAATCTAATACGCCAATGTAAAATACATTTTTGGATATAAATATGAACTTTACCGAACAAAACATACATGTATTGTGTAACATGAAGTCCTATGAGTGTCATCTGATGAAGATCATCAAAGGATAGTGATTCATTTTATCTCTATTTGTGCTTTTTGTGACTCCTCTCTTTGGTGGGAAAAATGGCTGGTTTTATCTGTGACTTGGTGGTGAACTAACATAATAGTTTGTGGAGCTTTCGCTGTAAAGCATTTTTGAAATCAGACACTGTGGCTGGATTAAAGAGAATTCTTTCTATAAAATGGTGCCTAGTATAACTTTACGGCGTCCCCTCGCCCCGACACGGGCGCGAACCAGGGACCCTCTGCACACATCAACAACGGTCGCCCACGAAGCATCGTTACCATCGCTCCACAAAGGCCACGGCCCTTGCAGAGCAAGGGGCAACACTACTTCTAGGTTTCAGAGCAAGTGACGTAACTGATTGAAACGCTACTAGCGCGTACCCGCTAACTAGCTAGCCATTTCACATCCGTTACATACACATAAAGAATTGTGTTCAATGTAACCCTCCCTGCCTTGTTACAAAGTCTACCGTGTATAGTGTTACATGTAACCATGCCTTACATAAAGCTTAAAGAATGAATCATTGCAGAAGAGCACTGTAATCAGATGAACAATAAAAGGTTTTATGACATAAAATTAATTTTTTTAAATAATTTTTTTTTTTTTTCAAAGTCTACTGATCAACATTGTGTGTGTGTATAGAGTGAAATTAACATTTAAAGACATTGTAACAATTTTTTGCATAACACAGCCCTGCTATAGTAAACTACAGAGTACAGTGCCTTCAGAAAGTATTCATACCCCTTGACTTTTTTCCACATTTTGTTGTGAGATTTAGTGTCACTGGCCTTTTGTCACGACTTCTGCCGAAGTTGGTCCCTCTCTTTGTTCGGGCGGCGTTCGGCGGCTTTCTAGTCGCCACCGATCCATGTTTCATTTTCGTTTGGTTTTGTCTTCATCATACACACCTAATTTATATTCCATTAATTATGTTCCTTATTTAACCCTCTGGCTTCCCTCTCTGTTTTGTGCGTTATTGTTTGTCATGTGGGTTCGTGTTCTTGTGCTTTGGATTATTTTGTGTTTTCCTTGTTGGAACATTATCTTTATTTTTGAGTAAACTTTCGGACTATACTCATATCTGTGTCCTGTGCCTGACTCCGCATTTTTTCCATTCACCAACACCCTCACACCTTTGTTGTAGTTGTTGTCTCTGGCTCTTTTGATATCAGATTCAGAATTGAAAAATAACAAGGCTTGTGGTAGTTAGAACTGGTTTTATCTACATTAGACCAGGAGTGTTTCCAATTCACATAACCCGACAAGAAAAAACCCAGCCCTATAGTCATAGCACAGATAAGGGAAGCGATCTATAATAATAATATTTTGTCATAGCTTACGAATAGTACCCAGAGTTTTACCTGACCAGGTCATGAGACCAGGAAAAACTCCATGCCCCAGAAGAAAAAAAACTAATTTTGCCATAACATTTTTTTAAACCTGTGGTGTCACCTCTGCCAGCCACTAAAAACACGTATGCAAGGAACAGATCTATCTCTGTCTGAGTACGTTTACTCCATATTCTCTATCATTAAGACTCAATTTGGATTTGCTAAGGCAGCAATGGAGTTGTCAATATTGGATTACCTTTATAAAACTGTTGTGGATAAACTGTAATGATGTTGGTCATTTATGGTCGATCTAGTGTTTATTGGATGTAAAGGTCTTCCCGCAGTAGCCTAGCCCATATTTCAGAGGTTTATATTGGTCAGGCAGGCTAAACAGATGAGCATGTAATGAACAAGCTGACCAAATGGATTTCATTAACCAGTAGCTTAGTGGACATACTGATGTTGAGCAGGTATACATGTATTTGAGTATTTGGTACCTTTGTTTTTTTGCGTGATTGTTTTTTTCTTTGATACATTTTCAACTGCATATAGCCCTAAACATTATCAATCAATGATGAATTCATTCCCATCTGTTATAAATCTATTTGAACAAGCCTGTATTGTTAAGGCTTTGCAACAAAATGTTTAATGTGGGTGGGCTATAAAGTTATTAAAACAACAAAAGGAAAGTGGTAGCCTACCTAATGCTCAATTATACAATATCAAATAATCATGTTATTTGGGTTAAATCACTGGATGAATAGAGCAGACTTCTGTTCATCTTCTGCATCATGCATGTTATCTATAATAATAGCATACAAAAACTTCAAAACCCGAATTCGCATTATTAGTGACAGTGCACATCACACACTTAATTCAGAGATTTGTAATTCAGAGATTTGTAACAAGCCTTGCTGAACAACATAACACATAGGCCTACGTGACACAAAGCCAAGGACAAGGTCATAAAATGCTTTTGGAAATCTATAATTTGTGATGTGATGATGATAATGATAAGATACTAATAGATGGCTTTTCGACAGTAATAGCACAACGTGAACTTGTTTTACCTTGATCTGCATCCGCAGTTGTCAGCATTTTAGCAATTTGAAATAATCCAGATATGGTCAAAAAAGCTAAAATAAAGTCGGACATCGTTGCGGATCTAAAACTGGCCGCAGCACTTCATTCACTCACGTCCTGGTCCGGTTATAACGTTCAGAAATGTCAACTGTAGATAGCCACTTCGCTTGTCACGCAAACCTTTGCGTTTTACCTTTACCTCTTCCCAGCTGTATGTGAGCGAGTGGAGGACACTGTGAAAGCGTGCGAGAGATAGAAAAGGTAGGAGGGGAGGAAGGCGGGAGGGAGTTAGGGCTACCGGCGCGTGGAGATAATGTTTCTAACACTTTTCAATACTGAGGGTCTACATGACATATCCTGTCCTCTCATTTGTAAACGTGACGATGTTTCTCGTGAGTGAGAGAGAGAGAGAGAGAGAGAGAGCGAGAGAGAGAGCGCGACCATAATTTAATTGACAGTAGGGAATTACATACATGCATATCTCTTCACCTTAATCTACAGTAGTGTATTCTAAGAATTGTCAGTAAGATTACTGACAATTCTTAGAATATTGAGGTACACAAAACTCAGCACTTTTAAAGGGATAATGTGTTCCAGAAGAATAATCCATTTAGTCCAGGGTTTTCTAAACTCAGTCGTGTAAAGTACTTAAGTAAAACTACTACTTAAGTCGTTTTTTGGGATATCTGTACTTTACTTTACTATTTATATTTTCGACAACTTTTACTTTTACTTCACTACATTCCTAAAGAAAATAATGTACTTTTTACGCCATACATTTTCCCTGACACCCAAAAGTACATGTTACATTTTGACAGGAAAATAGTCCAATTCACACACTTATCAAGCAAGACAACATCCCTGGTCATCCCAACTGCCTCTGATCTGGTGGACTCACTAAACACATGCTTTGTTTGTAAATTAATGTCAGAGTGTTGTAGTGCACCCATGGCTATCCGTAAATAAATGAAAAACAAGAAAATTGTGATGTCTGGTTTGCATAATATAAGGGATTTGAAATGATTAATACTTTTACTTTAGATACTTAAGTACATTTTAGCAATTCCATTTACTTTTGATACTTAAGTATACTTAAAACCAAATACTTTTAGACTTTTACTCAAGTAGAATTTTACTAGGTGACTTTCACTTTTACTTGAGTCATTTTCTATTAAGGTATCTTTACTTTTACTCAAGTATGACTTTTGAGTACTTTTTCCACCACTGTCTAAACTCGGCTTTGCCCCTCCCCCCCAAAAAAACATGCACGGGGACAATGAAAACGACCTAGGACCGAGTTCGGGAAACTCTGATTTAGTCCAGTAATCTGAGTGACAAAGGGCTTTTTCTCTGCAGGGCCCATTGTGAATATGAAACCCTCTTTAGTCCGTTAAACGTAATAATTAGTTTCCTCTCCTTTTGTCTCCTCTCAGTCAAGTCCCACCACTGTTCCTGCCAGATCTTAAACTGTAGTGATTCGGCCACTGTCTGATCTCTCTGGTTTGGTTTCCCCTGAGGAGATGCAGCCGGATGGTCCCTCCATTCTCTCTATTAGACTGCGGCAGCCCCACTCTCCATGCTCTTTTTCAAATATGGAATATGCAGGGCCAGGGGCAGCCTAACGACACAGATAAAATACCCCACCTAATGTGGATGTAATAATGTATTGTAATTGAAAAACCATTCACTGTATGTCCATGCAATGTGTGTGTGTATGTCAAATGTCAAATAGGGGGTGCTTATATTTGTCCTGTTTCACTGCATGTACAAGTGGACAACCTGTACGAGTGTGAGGACATGGAAATGTGTTTTTTGCATATCCCACTCCCCTTGAGACACCCTCAGAGTGGGATCACAGCCAGGGATCCCATCTCATCACATCCCGTCTCATCCCGTCTTTCACTTTTCAGAGATTGTCATTCCTCACCCATATGCCCCTGATTGTTTACAGACTTGTGCTGGGCCTGGGGTACTGGTACGGGGGCAGGCTCCTGAATTTCAACCGAGCACCACAAAGGAGGTCAGTGTCCTAGGAGGGAGTTAGCTAGCTGAGTGTTCCAGTCCCCCGGCGTAATGGATGAACAGAAGCAGCTGCTGCCTGCCTTGCTAACTGTCTTATACTACACTGGTGGAGCCAGAGCCTCACCAGTGGAGCTTACAGTACAGTCTTAGTCAGAAGACAGACAGGTCCAGAGTGCAAGGGCCTTCTCCACCCCCTCCTGGGCAATCACAGAGGTGAAGTACTGAAATTAGAAATGACATCCAACATACACAACCAGACACTCTTGTGGAAGGCTAATGTACCCAGCTTGTCTAGGGCTGCAGCTTATCCTCGCCCGTAGATGTATTTCCACTCCCTTGTCTTGGCTTATGTGATATTTTAGGTTCCTTATTATCATATGTTCATCCAAATGAATAGTGTGCGGTACTTTGCTGCCCCCTACAGGGCTTTTTCTTTTCATGTACACACAAACACAGAGAGAGAGAGAGAGATTTCACCCAGTATTTCACGACTGGGTGAAATACCACAGTGTGCCATCACAGCAGCAATATTTGTGACCTGTCGCCCCAAGAAAAGGGCAACCAGTGAAGAACCAACACCATTGTAAATACAACCCATATTTATGTTTATTTATTTTCTCTTTTGTACTTTAACTATTTGCACATCACTACAACATTGCATATTGACATAATACGACATTTGAAATGTCTTTATTCTTTTGGAACTTCTGTGAGTGTAATGTTTACTGTTCATTTTGATTGTTTATTTCACTTTTGTTTATTACCTATTTCACTTGGTTTGGCAATGGTAACATGTTTCCCATGCCAATAAAGCCCTTGAATTGAATTGAGAGAGCGAGTGAAAGAGAGCGAGAGAGAGAAGATGAAAAAGAGAGGACAAAAGACAATAAGAGAGACCAATTCCAGCATCATTGTCTAGAAGGCTAGCTGACAACCAGTCAATAGTGCTCAGTAAGGAGGTCATGTAGCCCATAAAGATGTGTTGTCCTCCATGTTTCTGAAGAAGAGGGCCCTGGAGACCTGTCCCAGCACAAAGCAGAGGCAGCAGAGAGCACCCCTCTTCTTACAAATGAGCCACAGAAGAGTCCATTAAAACCATGGAGGTCAGCACTTGTCAGATCCCAACATACAGTACAAGCTATCCAAGACCTTCAAAATATAGCTGACATTGAAACAAAATACAGTTATCTGTGTGAGTAGACTGCAATGGAGTGGGGGAGATAGAGGATAGTGGATACACTCTAAAAAAGTACACCATTTACTTTCAATTGTATTGTGAAGAGGTATAGATAAAGGATCTCTACACGTGTATGCTGCTTTCAGATATTGTTACAATGTGAGATGCTTGGGCTTGTTTGAAGAAGAGGAGTTCTGTTCGTGGTGAAAAAAACAAAAGAAGCAAGGTTACCTCTGGGACAGCTCCATTGTATACAGTACTACAACAAACAACTATTCCCTATGTAGTGCACTACTTTTGACCATGGCCCATATGGCTCTTGTCAAAAGTAGAGCACTATTTACAGGGAATAAGGTGGGTTGGAACCAACCTCTTCCTCAGCCTCTCCTTCTTCAGAATTGACTACTTCCTACATGAGACATTTTGATGTAATTGTCAGACAGATATCCCTCCTAAAGCAACCAAACATCCAAAATTAGCCGTTTATAGCATGTAGAAGTGAAACAAATATGCAATGGCTTATTATGACGTTTTGAAGGGTTTGTGTTTGACTACCCTTCATGACTGGTGCCTTAATGGAAGACTGGTTATTTGCTATGACACTGTTAAGCTAAGGATCACCTCCTGATGTCTGCAGCATTGAAGGGGATGATTTGTTCGAGGCAGTCTACCATTGGGATGCATGCAGTGAAGTAGCGCAAGGCCATGGGCAGAGAGAAACCTTTGCAGTTTCATAGCTAATCTCATGCTGTTCTACACATTTTGACATGGCGCTGTGAGGTCGCATAGGCAAAGAGCTCCTATACATTTTGAAAATATTTCATATTTTGTATTCGTTTTTTGTTTAAATGTTTTTATTAGTATTTTGCTTTTGAATAGCTTCGTAGATGTATTTCACTCCTTGTCTTGGCTTATTGGATATTTTAGTTCCTTATCATATGTTCATCCAAATGATAGTGTGCGGTACTTTGCTCCCTACAGGGCTTTTTCTTTTCATGTACACACAAACACAGAGAGAGAGAGAGAGATTTCACCCAGTATTTCACGACTGGTGAAATACCACAGTGTGCCATCACAGCAGCAATATTTGTGACCTGTCGCCCCAAGAAAAGGGCAACCAGTGAGAACCAACACCATTGTAAATACAACCCATATTTATGTTTATTTTTTTCTCTTTTGTACTTAACTATTTGCACATCACTACAACATTGCATATTGACATAAATACATTTGAAATGTCTTTATCTTTTTGGAACTTCTGTGAGTGTAATGTTTACTGTTCATTGATTGTTTATTTCACTTTTGTTTATTACCTATTTCACTTGGTTTGGCAATGGTAACATGTTTCCCATGCCAATAAAGCCCTTGAATTGAATTGAGAGAGCGAGTGAAAGGAGCGGAGAGAGAAGATGAAAAGAGAGGACAAAAGACAATAAGAGAGACCAATTCCAGCATCATTGTCTAGAAGGCTACTGACAACCAGTCAATAGTGTCCAGTAAGGAGTCATGTAGCCCATAAAGATGTGTTGTCCTCCATGTTTCTGAGAAGAGGGCCTGGAGACCTGTCCCAGCACAAAGCAGAGGCAGCAAGAGCACCCCTCTTCTTACAAATGAGCCACAGAAGAGTCCATTAAAACCATGGAGGTCAGCACTTGTCAGATCCAACATACAGTACAAGCTATCCAAGACCTTCAAAATATAGCTGACATTGAAACAAAATACAGTTATCTGTGTGAGTAGACTGCAATGGAGGGGGGGGGGGGGG
>NC_036852.1:8337886-8347628 GCF_002910315.2 Salvelinus sp. IW2-2015
GGGAGATAGAGGAGAGTGGATACACTCTAAAAAGTACAAGATTTACTTTCAATTGTATTGTGCAGATGTATAGATAAAGGATCAATACATGTGGATGGTGAGTTTAGATATTGTTACAATGTGAGATGCTTGGGCTTGTTTGAAGAAGAGCAGATTTGTTTGTGGTGAAAATACAAAAGCAGCAAGGTTACCTCTGGGACAGCTCCATTGTATACTACAACAAACAACTATTCCCTATGCAGTGCACTACTTTTAACCAGGGCCCATATGGCTTGGGTCAAAAGTAGTGCGCTATTTACAGGGAATAAGGTGGCATTTGCGGACGGAACCAACTTCTGGCTCAACCTCTCCTTCTTCAGAATTGACTACTTCCTACATGAGACTTTTTAAAATGTAATTGTCAGACAGATATCCCTCCCAAAGCAAAATCAAACGTCCAAAATGTGCCGTTTATAATATGTAGAAGCGAAAGAAATATGCAAAGGCTTATTATGACGTTTGAAGGGTTTGTGTTCGTCTACCCTTTTTGACTGGTGACTTAGCGGAAGACTGGTTATCTGCTATGACACTGTTAAGCCAAGGATCAACTCCTGCTGTCTGCAGCATTGAAGGGGGTGATTTGTTCGAGGCAGTCTACCATTGGGATGCATGCAGTGGTGTAGCGCAAGGCCATGAGGCAGAGAAACCTTTGCAGTTTTATAGCTAATATCATGCTGTTCTACACATTTTGACATGGCGCTGTGAGGTCGCCTAGGCAAAGTGCTCCTGTGCATTTTGTAAATATTTAATATTTTGTATTCATTTTTTGTTTAAATCTTTTTATTCGTATTTTGCTTTTGAATAGCTAAATCAGTATAGATTAAGTCTGGGTTACATCTATATGTTTCCTGCCCATGAATTTGAAAATCAGCTCTTACAACATAGCTACTGTATGATGTAAGTTTTCTCCTGTGGTACTGTATGTCAGTGGTAATCTTAAAGATGGATAAGAGCAAGAGAAATGTGGTGAAGGAGGATTGGAGTTGAGATCTTATTCAATATAGTAACGTTGTCTTCCTCTTCATGGTGCTGAAATTCCTCTCTCTAAATTGATAATGGAGCTATCTCTCTGCAGGCTCAGTGCTGATTCCTTCTATTCATTAACTAATTAGAACTGGCAGAGGAAATGTCCACTATGAATGAAGATGGGAAATAGGTAACACTCAACTCCTATAGACTGACAGGTTAAATAGGCACCATCAGGAGACGTCCACCAGCTTGTCATGGAATACCATAGTACACTAATAAGTAGGAATATTAAGCATTGTGTTGTCTATTGTAAACTTGCAAGAAAGGTGGATCACGTTATTGACTCCATTCTCTATCTGCTCGCGCACGTTATGCTACGTTATGTGAGCTAACGTCTAGCTAGCTAGTCGCCATTTCGCCCCGTTGCGATGGACCGTTTTCTGATCAAGAGAAGAGTGCAGGTAGAAAATCCAGAACCTGTCTCCGAGGGGCCCAAAGAAGAGGGAGATAAGAAAGATGAGTTGGAGAGAGAAACGCGTGAACCACGACGTGAGGGAGCACCAGAGCAGTTCGTCGCTGCTAGCCACCGCTCCCTCTGATTTAAACCAGTCACCTGTTGAAGAACCAAGGCGCCCTCTTCTTCGGCGTTATCCAGCCACAAAAGTTGGACAGCGGGATCGCTACTTCAATCGTAGATGGTATGAGGATTACACATGGCTGGAATATTCTATTTCAAAGGACCGTGCTTTCGGCTTTGCATGCCGCCACTTTCAACGTCCAGGAAACCATGGTGGAGAGAAGGCGGCATTTACCCTCGATGGCTACCAGAAGAACTGGAAGAATGGGACAAGTTCGTTCAAGACACACGATGCTAGTGTGGAGCATAAATATGCAATGACAGCGTGGAATGAGTGGACTATTCAGAAAGAGTCTGGCTCAACAATATGCAATGCTCTAAGTGATGGACATTCGAAACTAGTCCGAGACAACAGAGAGTATATGAGAGCAGTTGTGGAGTCATTGCGTTACACTGCATACCAGGGACTTTCAGAGAGGAGACATAGACAATTACATGGCTGTCAACCTGGGAAACTTCCATGAACTTTTACAGGTCATAGGCAAATTGGACAAAATAGTTGCAACGAAAATCTCAGATAATACTAGAAATGCTAGGTACACGCATCATGATATACAGAATTAAATACTGGGTTAAACCCTCGACTCAGAACCCTTGTGGTAAGTAACTGAAAGGCCTTCTATTTATTGGCAGAGTGCGCCTGTCCGGTGGTGCGAACATGATTCAATCACGCTGATCTGGATGGAACAAGAAGACGCAGCATATTGTCGTCCAGTCGGCCTACAAGGATTTTTGCAATATAAATATAATCGCTAAGATTGTGAGGATAGCCAGCTCGTTTTACACCATGTATGTACAGTTGACAGGCACAGGGTAAATGCACTTCTCGTTGTGGCTGCACTGAATATGAATTATTTTCATTTCTGACGTGATAGACATTTAATCCGTAACAGTATAACCAATGCACAGCAGGACGCATGTATATCGTCGGCCAACAAGTGCATTTTTTGTTTGCAATAGAAATACAATCACTAAGATTGTGACGATAGGCAATTCGTTTTACAAGTGTGCACAGTTAACAGGCATAGGTTAAATGCATTGCACTTCTCGTTGTGGCTGCACTTTGGATATTATTAATTTCATTTCAGACGTTGTGATAGCCATTTCACCCGAAACATTATTACCAATGCACAGTTGTCTGATTATGCATATGGAATAAATGCACTTGTAAATAGTCATGGAAATCGTCTATTTTCTTAGCATCCCCCACGTATTGGTCAAGCCCCCACTTAGCACCGGGAGAGAGAAAATCCTGGCGCCGTGCCTGACCCCTGTTTCCTCTAGTGCGATTTATTCTGTGCCCTGTCCAATAAAAGTCAAGAGAACTTTTCGCGACATGCTGACTAGTGGTCTGTCAACCAATTAGATACAAGCAACGGTGTTCTTCCCGCCTCAATGACCTGGGGTCACCACGTACCTCTGCCCAATCGAAAGTACGAACAGACATTATAGGCTGTAATGAAAAGTAACACATGACAGTCAATAAAGGAAGTAGGTGTATAAAGGAAGTAGATCTACATAGTGCCTCTTCTTCACCCATATTGGATACAGGTGTTGTTTACAGTATCGATAATAAAGCTAGAAAATGACATGTAGTACACTAGGCTGGAATTAATGAAGTCAACCTCACCAGTGAGTTTATCTTTGAGGTCAATGATTAGCTAACTTCGGATATTTACAGAGGGGTGACAGAGCACTTGTGAGTGTGTCCATTTTAACTCAAACTGATGAAAGAGACTGGGATATATTCAACTGAAATTGGAAATACTTGCTTTATCTGGTAATGACCTAATTATTTAATTGTTTCTCCGCTTTGAATTGTCATAATTTAATATATTGAACTTTGAAATGCAGGCAGTGGTTTCGTGCGTGCGTAAATGTAATTTAGCCAACTTGTCGAAACATTCCAGGTGGGTATATAGCCTGTGTAGATAGTATACATACTGTAGGACGAGCTTTATTTGAGAATTATTTGTAAATGGCATATTACTCTAAATCATTTTCCTTTTTTCAACTTCAGTAATGGACTCATTTGACGCCATCTCTCCGCGCAAGGTTCTGGAGCGCGTCTCTGCTCTGCTGGGATGCAGCCAAACATCGAATGAAGTAGCCACATATCTGGACAATCACGACGAACTGAAGCATCTACGTGAACAGTTTCTATTACCCAAAGTTTCAGAACTCCCTCCTTGTAAGTAAAATGGCAAGCAGGCTTTTTAATGTTATGCAGGCTTTTTATGCACTGGCTAGTTGCTTCTCCATCACCCCATAGCAGTCTGTGGAGTGTCATGAAATTATTATCTTATGTGTAGGAAAACCTCTGTCCTTTACTAATTTGTGGCCGGAGTTGTTCTGGCTTCAATGAGCCTTGCTTGCCCCAAGTTAGTGGAAGGAATTTGCTGCCGTATAGTCACTATTGGGAGCTCTTTCTAGAACACCCACTTAAATTGTGCATAAGAGCATTTTATTTATTTTTTTAAACTAGTGAGAAATATACTGTATGTGATTATTGAAAGCATCTGAGTTTCCTTAATTTACTATCATCCTAAATTAAGATGGTAAATTTGGCAAAATAATTAAATATCATCTTCAATTAAGATATTTAATTATTTTTCCATATCTAATTAATGTATATTACTCTACTTTTCATGATGTGGACAGTATGTGTTACTACATTACACAAGCTGACGTTTTGACCACATCGAATTGGAGGGAATTCCACATGCTTTGTACCTCAGATTGGTGATGTTAGTATAACAGTTCTATAGTCAACGACACAAAATCAATTGCTTAAAACATATCAAAGTCTTTAGTTTTGTACTGTTGATATCCTATGCTGGGTCGTAATTCGGCGAAGTTAACTAACAGAAAAAGTATTTTAATTGTTTGTTCCCTTTTCCACGATGGCAGCCTCCTAAAATCAACATCCGCCATTGCAAAACATAGGTATAAGCCTTCTACACGTTCTTGTCTAACCAACCATGTATAGGTTACGTTTCCGTGTGGCCTTTGAGTTGTGTTAGTTTAAACAGCGCTACTCCCAAACGTTTGCCCCCTGTTCTATTGATTTCAGCGTGATATCGATGGAAATGATTAACAAAAAAAGTGTTGCATTACACTTTCCACGTTGGCGAGCCACTCGAAACAAAATGCAACACTTCAAAATGTAGCTAGCTGTTTTCTACAAATTGTCCTCTAACCAGTGATGTACACATTATTCCCATGTTCTGTGTGGTTTTTGAGCGGTGTTAGTTTTAACAGGACGTGCAACCTCATCTCCCCCCTCTTGCGCAAATAAGTTAAACGTGATAATCGATAGTGTGATTTTCAAACATTTTATTTTACCTTTATTTAACTAGGAAAGTCAGTTAACCTTTCTAGGGCACACTTTCCACTAGTGGAACCCCTCGACAACATTCGCTGAAAAGGCAGCGCGGGAAATTCAAACATATTTTTTTGAAATATGTAACTTTCACACATTAACACGTCCAATACAGCAAATGAAAGATAAACATCTTGTTAATCTACCCGTCGTGGCCGATTTAAAACATGTTTTACAGCGAAAACACAACATATGATTATGTTAGATCACCGCCAAGTCCAAAAAAACACAGCCATTTTCCCAGCCAAAGATAGGAGTCACAAAAAGCAGAAATAGAGATAAATGAATCACTAACCTTTGATGATCTTCATCAGATGACACTCATAGGACATCATGTTACACAATACATGTATGTTTTGTTCGATAATGTCCATATTTATATCCAAAAATCTCAGTTTACAATGGCGCCATGTTCAGAAATGCCTCCAAAATATCCGGAGAAATTGCAGAGAGCCACAGTAAATAACAGAAATACTCATCATAAACTTTGATGAAAGATACATGTTTTACATAGAATTAAAGATACACATGTTGGAGTCAACAGAAATATGAAATTACATCATAAATATTCCCTTACCATTGATCTTCATCAGAATGCACTCCCAGAAATCCTAGTTCCACAATAAATTGTTGTTTTGTTCGATAATGTCCATTATTTATGTCCAAGTAGCTACTTTTATTACCACGTTTAGTACGCGTATTCAAACGCTCGCAGAGGTCCAGGCGAACTTAGGACGAAAACTTCAAAAAGTTATTTTAAAGGTTGAAAAAACTTGTCAAACTAAGTATAGAATCAATCTTTAGGATGTTATCATAAATATTCAATAACGTTCCAACCGGAGAATTCCTTTGTGTCTATAGAAGTAATGGAACGCAAGTCGCTATCATGTGGAATGCGCATGACCAGGACCTGGCACTCTGCCAGACCACTGACTCAAACAGCCCCCATCCGGCTCCACATCACAGTAGAAGCTTCATTCAACATTCTACAGACTGTTGACATCTAGTGGAAGGCGTAGGAAGAGCAAACATATCCATATCCCACAGGGATTTCAATAGGCGATGAGTTGAAAATCGACCAGCCTCAGAATTTCCACTTCCTGTTTGGATTTTTTCTCTGCCATTTTTGCCTGCCATATGAGTTCTGTTATACTCACAGATATCATTCAAACCGTTTTAGAAACTTCAGAGTTTTCTATCCAATAGTATTAATAATATGCATATATTAGCATCTGGGACAGAGTAGGAGGCAGTTCACTCTGGGCACACTATTCATCCAAAGTGAAAATGCTGCCACCTATCCCTAAAAAGATAATGAAATAAAATGTGTATATTTGTATTTATTTGTAAACTCATGTTCATCTTATATTAGGTTTTAGTTGAAGATCTGATAACATTCAGTATCAAAAATAAGCAAAAATAGAGAAAATCAAAAAGGGGGCAAATCATTTTTCATGGCACTATGTGTAGATAGTACATTATAGGTTTTCAGTATATCACAAACTGTTTCTGCATATTGGTTATTGATTTGGACACATTAAAACTGTCTTGACATTGGGCTATTTATCAATGTCTTGTCATCAAGAAGCAGCGACAACATAATTTAACGTAAGTTTTAGGAATATACACTACCGTTCAAAAGTTTGGGGTCATTAGCAATGTTCTTCTCTTTGAAAGAAAAAATCAGCCATTTCCAGCTACAATAGTCATTTACAACATTAACAATGTCTACACTGTATTTCTGATCAATTTTATGTTATTTTAATGGACAAAAAAATGTGCTTTTCTTAAATAAAAAAGGAAATGTCTAAGTGACCCCAAACTTTTGAACGGTAGTGTAAATGGAAATTTCAACATGAATTTCCAATGCTGTTGTACTTAATCAGGTAAAAACTGCTGAATGAGTCTGAAAATGTGCTGGGATTTATTTATTTTGATGATAAGGTATACCAGAAATCACCAAAATGGTTTTGCCCTGCCTATACATGTAGGTCTACAAGATCCTACATACAGTGAGGAAACGGCCTGCCTGGTCAGGTATTAGGTGGTCGGAAAATATTACAGCTGGAAGAGAAATTTGGGTGGAGCTGAATAAAGGAGATGACTAAGCACTTTCATTTAGCTAAGTGTTTGAAAGTTGAATCATTTTAATGACATATTCTTCAACTGTATAACAAAGCCTCTTTCTGGGGCCAAGAAGTATGCCATGATTTGAACGATGCAGGGAAGCTTCTTAGTGAAAATGTGTGGATCGATTGTGCTAATGCACTGTTAATGTTACCCTAGCTGACCTTACGCTTGTGGATGGCACCAAGGAATGCATTTACTTTGTGGGGAACTCACTTGGCCTCCAGCCCAAAATGGCCAAGAAGTACATTGACGAGGAGTTGGATAAATGGGCTAAAATGTAAGTTGTTCTCTCAACGTTTCCCCCAATGTCCTCTTTATGACACTGAATCAGCTGAAGTTTTTAGTCAACTATTTCAAGTACAGTAATGGTCATTTGAGGATGACATGTCCCCCCTGAACCTTTCTCTTTTTAAAGCTATTGTCCTATCTGTGAAATGTGTATCCTATCCTTGTAGCTGTGAGCATTGTTTTAATGTGTTCTGTTTTACAGGGGTGTTCATGGCCATGTACAAGGCTCTCGACCTTGGGCCTGGGCGGAGAACAATATAGAGGAACTCATGGCTAATGTGGTTGGTAAGTTCATACAATAACACATGTTCAATGCATTATCAAATACAATGCATTACCATTTAACTTTCTATGTTAGTTGTATGATCATAATAGATATCATGAGCTACGGCTGAGATGGGGCTATTTAACGATGCATGTTGCCACCTTTACAGGCGTTTTGCACCGATATGCGAACAAAGGGTTTCAATATACAGTCATCACGGTTCCCTATATGGTCATTGTTCCCTTTTTCACACAGCACTGTTAAAAGCCTGTAATTTCCAGCTCTCATAACATCCGTGGTTAAATTGTCAGGTAATTCTGATAGGTTATTATCGTTCTGTCCGGGCTGTTGAAAATGAGTGACAGAGAGACCTCCTATCTGTGATTGGTTTTAAAAGGTAATTGCACCTTGGCATTGTGCTATCTTTTGCAGAGTGCAAAGTACAACCAAACCAAACAGCTGAAGGCCGTTATGCATGCAACTCAGATGCCTTTTTGTGTGGAAAATGTACTTTGGAAAATGTAGGTTGTGATAGCTTAAATGCTATTAGGTAAACATGTGTTCTAAAGTTATATCAGAGGAATGGGAATTAAATCACCTGTGTGTTTGCATATGCGCCAACAGGGGCTAAAGCTGAGGAGGTTGCCTTGATGAACGGGTTAACAGTTAATCTGCATATTCTGTTGGTAAGATAACGTCAGACTTTTATACAAATTGCCAACGTAAACATACACTATACATTATATACCGAGACTTTACATTAACAACATGTTATATATTTGCTTTACAGCTGTCTTTTTACAAACCTACAGCAAAACGTCACAAAATCCTTCTTGAGGACAAGGCTTTCCCCTCAGACCATGTGAGTAATTCCAATGACACAGCACTTGTTTTAAACCTACAGGATGTTGGTGTAATGACTGCAGGTCATTTTGTGTTCAAAGTCATTTGCATTCTTCAACCGCATTTCAACCATAATTCATGTTTTTGCCCGAAAAAGAACCCGTTTGACAGTTGTAATCTACTTGAAAGTGTGCAGAGATTACTCTTCATCATTTACCCTGTCGTAATAGAATAGTCACCTGTTGTTATTCCCATTAGATGTTATCTGTTGTCTCTGTGTTGGTGGAGGAGAGTGGGGTAAATTGACCCACTTTTGTTTTACCATGTTCATCATGTGTAATTTCTTCAGTATGCTGTGGAATCTCAGATCCAGTTGAGAGGATATGACTCTAAGCAGAGCATGCTGCTCATGAAGCCCAGACCGGTAAACTAGTCTTAATTTTGTTCTAAAATCACCTTTGGGGAATAGGACTTAAATAAGAACTTTTATTTGCACCTTTCAAGGTACCCAAGGACATTGAGAATAAAGAGTCAAATTGAGTGTTGAGAAAGTGTTTATTAACAGTTATTAAAAGTGACATTTTATATACCCTGATCAACTGCTGTGTTTTTTTACCTGTCAGGGCGAGGAGGTGCTGAGAACTGAGGACATTCTGAACACGATAGAAAAGGAGGGAGATTCCATTGCAGTGGTCCTGTTCAGTGGAGTGCAGTATTACACCGGACAGCTCTTTGATATGGCCGCCATCACCAAAGCAGGGCAGAAGAAGGTAAAAGGCCTACTTTAGAACCASTCATCTGTCTTTTTCTCGCCTGCAGTGAGACCCTAACATTTTTTTTTTTTAAAGGGGTGGGTCTTTTTGGGAAAATGTGTGGATCGATTGTGCTAATGCACTGTTAATTTACCCTAGCTGACCTTACGCTTGTGGATGGCACCAAGGAATGCATTTACTTTGTGGGGAACTCACTTGGCCTCCAGCCCAAAATGGCAAAGAAGTACATTGACGAGGAGTTGGATAAATGGGCTAAAATGTAAGTTGTTTCCCCAATGTCTGCTTATGACACTGAATCAGCTCCAAGCTAAAGTTTGTTGACTATTTCAAGTACAGTAATGGTCATTCGAGGATGACAAGTCCCTCTGAGCCTTTCTCTTTAAATGTAATTGTCCTAACTTTTAAATCTGGTGAAA